>NC_083349.1:181336579-181506579 GCF_030254825.1 Meriones unguiculatus
TCACTTGGCTGCTTTCTCTTTGCTCCCCCTCCCCTTTTCCCCTTCCTCATTCCTCTCCCCATGCTCCCCTATACTGAAGCCACCCAAAGAAGTGTCTATATATATTTGCCTTGACTTGCAAAGCCTCTTACCCCAACCTTCTTTGTCTCCTGAGCCACCCACTTCTTTTCCTTCTTCCACAGCAAGAACAACAGGAGCTTTGACACCCCTGTGAAAGGGCCGCCCCAAGGTCCACGGCTCCACATTGACATCCCCAGGGTCCAGCTGCTCATTGAGGACAAGGAGGGCATCAAGCAGCTCGGTGAGTGACCTGATCTAGGTGTGCCTCCCCAGGCCACAGCCCATGGAGGATAATGGCAAGACCCATGCCCGTGACCAGGGTCTAGCAGCAGCACCTGCAGCTCTTCTTGAGGGCCAGCTTTCCTTCTCTTCCAATGGAGACAGCCGGTGGCCTCAGCATTAGACAAAAACAAAGAAGAAAATTGAGGAGGACTTCAGGTGATTCTCTTTCTATCTCCAGGAGATGACAAGGCCACCATCCCTGTAACTGATGCTGAGTTCAGCCAAGCCGTCAACCCACAGAGCTTCTGTACTGGTGTCTCCTTGCACCATCCAGCCCTCATCCAGAGCACAGGACCCCTCATCGACATGTCAGACATCCGGCCAGGAACCAGTATGAATTAATCCCAAAGAGTTGGGGGAGGGAGTTTCACTCTGCATGGGGTAGAGTTGATTTAACAATTTAAAAAAAGAAAGGAAGGAAGGAAGGGCTGAGAGCTGGCTCAGAGCTGGCTCAGTCGATAAAGCACCCCTGAAAAAGCCTGGCGACTTTGGTTGAGATCCTCATCTCCCACATAAAAAGCCAGGGACAGAGATAAACATCTGTAATGCCAGATGTGGGGTTGTAGAAGCAGGCACACCCCTAGAGCTCACTGCCCAACCAGACCAACCAAATTGGTGAGCTCCCGTTTCAGTGAGGGACCCTATGTCAAAAGACCAGACAGGTGGAAGACAACAGACATCACTGGCTTCCACACACGTGGACACACACGCACACACATGAACACATACACACACATGAATTTTTAGAGAGCGAGCATACAATGGACTAGGATGGGAGAGTACACAAGAGCCTGGAGTCTTTGCTGCAGACGTCCTAGATATAAATGACCTTGAGCATTGCCAAACTTGTCTCTCTGACTCTTGGTTTCCTTACTCAGAAAATTTTGGGTGAGGGTTGGGTCTCCATGCTCTCCAAGGGCTTTGGGTGGCAAGCAGTGATTTCAGACACAGGAGCCCACATCAAGGACATAGGTGATGGCAGTTAGAAGGCAGCAGAAAAGAGTGTCCCCTTCTTTCCCGTGTGGGAAAAAAGGCTGGGAGGTGGAGGTCAGGATGCCACCCACTGCTCCTGCGGTTTTCCTGTCACTCTTCTCCTGGGGGGCAAACCACATGGTCAGAAAAGCAGTGGGTGCTCCGTGACCACTTCTGCCTCGACGCTTGCTCCCCACTGCTCTCTGTACTAAGTGCCAGATGCCCAGCCTAAGTGCCCTCAGTTGGAGGGTGCTATCTCTTGCCTCCCTTCTGTGTAGATCCAGTGTCCAGGAAGAATGTGAAATCAGCCCACAGTACCCGGAACCGGTACTCAAGCCAGTGGACCTTGACCAAGTGCCAGGCCTCCACCCCTGCCCGAACCCTCACCTCGGACTGGCGCACTGTGGGCTCCCAACATGGTGTTACTGTCACTGAGAGTGACAGCTACAGTGCCAGTCTATCCCAAGACACAGGTGGGTCTAGGGACCTGCCTGCATTCCATCCATCCTCCCCCACTTCGCCTCATTCTTTGCCCAAGTCTCTGTTTTCCAATCCCTTTCTAACCAGCCTGTTGTCTAACTGGCACACCACTTTCCCTCCCAGCCAGCCACTGACTCTTTTGTGGTAGGGGTTGGGGTGGGGACATGTGACCTTGCTTGGTCAAGGATTTTGTTTTGATCTCCCCAAAAAATGATTATAATAAAAAAAAAATTGTCAAAGAAAGAGCTGATATCCCAGGGGTTGGCTGCTCACTTCTGAGGCTGAAAAATATTCTGTTCATCATTAGCCAATGGTCTCCCTAGTGCCACCACAACCACCGTCACCAGGGAGAACGAGGTCTTCAAGCCCCTTGTGCCCTCATGACCAGGCTTTCAAAAGGCTGCTTGAATTAGGGACAGTGCCACTCCCACCCCATAACCTACTGTCCTCTCCACCCCGCCCCTTCCTTGGGTCCAGACAAAGGACGGAACAGCATGGTGTCTACCGAGAGTGCCTCCTCCACCTATGAGGAGCTGGCCCGGGCCTATGAGCACGCCAAGCTGGAGGAGCAGCTGCAGCACGCCAAGTTTGAAATCACAGAATGCTTCATCTCGGACAGCTCCTCGGACCAGATGACCACAGGCACCAACGAGAACGCCGACAGCATGACGTCTATGAGCACGCCCTCGGAGCCTGGCATCTGCCGCTTCACTGCCTCCCCTCCCAAGCCCCAGGATGCTGACCGGGGCAAGAACGTGGCTGTGCCCATCCCTCACCGAGCCAACAAGAGTGAGTGCTGAGCCCACATCCCCTGCCCTGGCCCCTGCCCCCACCCCACCCCCAGCACCACAGCCCTTTCCACATCTCATCCTGCCAGCCTAGCCCAGTTCCCTGACAACGCCAGAGCAAGGACTTGAGAACAGCTCAGAACCATGTTCTGGCTTAACTTCTTCCTATCCCTGTGATTTTAAATAAGTTGCTTAATCTCTCTGACCTTAATTTTCTTATTTGTATAATTCAAACGATACTAGCTCCTTTGCATTAAAAAAAAAAATCACATACATGAAAGGCACATGGGAGGGGCTTATTATATAGTAGTTATCCCCTTTATGTAGTGGGGGTGCACGGGGATGGAATGAGTGTGTCCCCAGGCTTCTGGTTCTGATTTCCTCTGCCTCTGTGATTACAGGTGACTACTGCAACCTGCCACTGTACCCCAAGACAGAGGCCTTCTTCCGAAAGGCAGATGGGCGAGAGCCCTGCCCTGTGGTCCCACCCCGAGAGGCCTCCATGAGGAACCTGACTCGAGCCTACCACACTCAGGCCAGGCACCTCACTCTGGACCCTGCCAGCAAGCCCTTGGGCCTCCCCCATCCAGGGGCCCCCGCTGCCACCGCCACGGCCACCTTACCTCAGAGGACTCTGGCCATGCCAGCCCCCCCAGCTGGCACGGCGCCCCCAGCACCTGGCCCTACTCCCAGTGAGCCCCCTGCTGCCCCTAGTGCTGCCCCCCCGGTTCCCAGCACTGAACCTCCACGGGCCGGAGGCCCACACACCAAAATGGGGGGCTCCAGGGACTCGCTACTCGAAATGAGCACCCCAGGAGTAGGGCGCTCTCAGAAACAGGGGGCCGGAGCCTATTCCAAATCCTACACCCTGGTGTAGATGTGCTGACATCAGGAGAAGGGCTCCACGCTGGGACCTCTGCACCTCCAGCCCTCGTGCACCAACGTGGCTGGATTATTTATAGTAAATTCACAGACGTCAAAAAAAGAAACCCCCAAGTCATGAACACTTGTACATAGGACTTTTTTGTACAAATGAAACTATTTTCTTCTTCTCCATGAAGCCAGGGCACAAAACAAGTCAAATCCTCTACCCCCCCCCCAACAGAATACGCGTGGAGAAATGTATACATATATAGGCAGAAGAGGACATAACGACAATCTATATATCTATATATTTCTCTCGCCTTCTTTTGAGACAGAGGCACAAAAACAGCAATTTTTTTTTTGCCCTCCTCCTCACTCCCCTCCCAACTAGGTGATTTTGACAACGACCAACATCCCAACTCAGAGACACTGCATGCGATTTTACCGTTCCAAGAAAACCAGGAGTTACTTCAATTTGCAGATGCTTACGTGTTAATACCTTTTTCTATGAAAAAAGACCCAGCGCCGTGTGCAATAAAGGTTATGTTTCTACGTGGTGGCTTTTTTCCCATCTGGCAAAGGCCGGTGGGGAGGGTAGAGAGACCTCTGTTCCCAGCCCCGGCTTTGACTCCACGCTGGAAGCTCTTTCAAAGGCTTTCAGTTAGCCAGGGTGCGTCCATTGAGTATGGCTTTTGTTCTCAGATCCATGCTGGGTTCTAAGGGGTGACCAGCTCCGTGGCTTTGAGCAAGTGCCTAAACCCCTCTGAGCCAGTTTTCTTGTCTGCAGATGGAAGGCATGTGTAGCCCACGCCATGAGGCAGCCTCAGTGGGTGTGTGCTGGAAAACCCAGAGCAGGCAGTGGGAGTCCTCTCTCTCCCCACCCCCCAGCTTCTCTTCCAGGAGAGCCAGGGCAGCTAGCAGAGTACAGAGGCATGGGCCACTGGGGTACAGACGTGAAAAGTACAAGGAAATATCTATTGTATGTCGCTTGGGGATCCTGCCCGCACCCGAAGGTCTGGGCTAACAAAGGGCAAGGCGTGGTCACAGGGAGGACAAATGTCGCTGGCAGTCGGAGGGTGACAGACAATAGCGCCTTGCCAGCGTTGGAAGGAATCGGCCCCCGCTCAAGCCAGGGAGAAAGAGAGGTGTCAGGTGGGGGGGTTGGGTGTGCGGTAACAGCACTTCGGGTGGCAGGGCTCCTCCCAGGAGTCTGTCTGAGACCTCCCACTGTGGCCGCAAGGGTTGGGCACAGCAGAGGAAGGCCTTGAGCAGCGGGTCAGAAACAGGCTCCTACACTGCGGCCAGCCCTGAGGAGACAGAGCTGAGGTGACAGAGGACTGAGAAGAGAGCAACAGGTGGCACAGAGAGAGAGAGAGAGGGAGGGAGGGAGGGAGGGAGGATAGTGTGGCATGTGGGCAGGTCACACCTAGTAGTGTGGGTCACAGTGAGACCCTTCCTGGGACTTGTGGGATGTCCAGGAATTAGTAAACAACCATTTTAACCGGTGATGGAAAGAGTGAAGACTCTGCATGAGTTGTAAGTTCGTGGAAATGTGCCCACACCTGAAACAGACCCCAGACAACTGACCCGGCGAACACCAAGGCCCTGGCGCCAGCGCCGACCCTGACACCTGCTATGGCTTTGTGCACCATCTGCAGGCCGTGTCTGGAACTGCAGGCACGATAATCTGCCTAGAATTAACTAAGTGGACACACACACACACTCACACACAGGCACACACACACACACACACACACACACCCCTGCTCTCTGAAACTAGGAAACAAATATGAATCAGACATTGCTTCTGCAGAACACAGGCAGGAAAAAACTAACTCCTCAGAGCCCTCCTAGGGGCTGCAAAAAGTACATTGTCATGGGAACGTATCGTGGATCTCTATGGTGTGTGGGGCAGAAGCTGAGTAGAAGGCACTGATCACATTGCCTCAAAACCCCATGCTGATTGGGGAGACAGTGTCAGGATTTCTATTTGACAGACGAGAAAGGCAGGGATTTCAGGGCTCAGAAAACTCTTGCAAGTTTAGACAATCCAGAAGAGATCACAATGAGGCTTTAGCTCTTAAGACTCTGCTTCCTTGGCCACTGAGTCACACTAGCTGGTGTTCCACCCATTCAAAGTCTGAGTCTCAGTTCTGCCATGAGAACGTAGCCGTGTTCTCAGAACTGTAAGCACGCGTGACTGAAGCAGGTAAGCAACGGATGTGGAGCTGTCCAGTCAGATGAGCCTCGATGCAGGCTGGATGAGATGAGGAGCTTTGCACACTTCTCTTCAGAGAGTCATGGTCATGGTGGAAGGGGATAGATGGGCCTCGGGCCCAAAGAGGACTGTACAGGTTGAGAAGGAAGGGGAGAGGCAATGAGAGACAAACAGGAGCCAGCTAAATGCCTGTTCAACTGAGCTGGCCCCTTCCTAAGATGCACAGGGTCTGGAACTTCAGACGGGCCAGGCTGGAGTGTAACTCAGTCAGCAGTACATGTGCCTAGCATACATGGGGCCCCAGAATCAAGCTGCAGCACCCCATAAACCACACGGGCTGATGCCTGCCTGGACTGTCAACACCCGGGAGGTGGGGCCGGGAGATTCAGAAGTTTAAGATCACCCTGGGCTACAGAGTAAAGTTGAGGCCATGACACAAATGGGAAGACAGAGGAGGAGAAAAGGAGGGAGGAAGAGAAGGAAGAGGAGGAGGAAAAAATTGAGAGGCGAAAGATCAGGAGGAAGAGGAGGAGAAAGAGGAAGGAGAGGAAGAGGAAACAGGGTTATGCAAAACCCAGACTATTTTACTTGCTAATAATGTTGAGCCATACCATGGTCCCTAGCTATGGAAAGGCTGCCTGTTAGAACCACACCCAGATCCCCGTAAGCCCTACCTATTGTCATTCATCTTCAGCAAAATGAAGACCTGGATCAATCGCCTTAAACGTCTGCTCATCCTTCTAGATGGTTCCTTTGTCCCCTGCAGACAAAGCCACCTTGAAGGCCCCAGTCTTCAAAATGTGGTCCAAAGACCAACATCATCCTCCACACCAGAAGGTTCCAAGACATGTAACTCCTTACCCTGGAGCCACTGGTTGTCTCAGGAGCTGCATCTTAACAGCATTGTGGGGGAGTTTGGGAAGCTCTCTCTAGAAGGCTGTCAGAGAGACCACCAATTGACTCTATGCTGGCCAACAACCAGAGCTAGACAAGCAGCCTCAATTTAGCTGCACACACAACAGACTTCCTGGAAGACCTGACTAAAAACCGCAGAGGCCGGAATCTCACCGACTGGATCAGATCACACAACTTGTCAGCATTTGGTTGGGTAGCTGTATTTTTATTACGGTAAAAATACATACCACCAAATTTCAAGTATTCTTAAATGCCCATTTAAGCAGCATTAAGTAAATTCACTTAACTATGCAACTGTCCCTCTCCATTTCTGTAATTTTCTACTTTCTCTATAGATTTGGCTATCTTGGTGGCCTCACATGAATGCAGTCGCTCAAAATCTGTCATTTATATATAGCTTATTTCACATGGAACAATGTCTTCAAGCTTCATCCATGTTGTATTTTTACTTTGTGTGTGTGTGTTTTGACAACTGGTTGGTTGGTTGGTTCATTGATTGACTTTTTGAGACAGGGTATTTTTATGGAGCCCTGGTTGGCTTGAACAGGCCTAGAACTGTGACAGTCCTTCCGCCTTCACCTGCCACATGCATGAAATTCAGGTGTGCACACACCGCACCTGGCCCACGTGTTATCTTTTATTGTTGTGTTTTTGGTTGGTTGGTTTGTTTGATACAGGTTCTTTCTATATGTAGCCCAAACTAACCTTGAAGCCTAAAAGTTCCCAGCTTCTGAGATTGCAGGTATGAGCCACTCTACCTGCGCTTTGTTGTTGTTGTTGTTTTGGAAAGAGAAGTTGAGAAATTGATGGCAACATATGACATTTTTTATATTTATTATGTGTTTATGTGTGTGTGTACATGCAGCCATGTGTGTGTTCACATATGTGCCAGCATGTGCAGAGGTCAGAGAACAATTTACAGGAGTTAGTTCTCTCCCACCCAAATCCAAAATGTGAATCCCAAAGATCAGACTTAGTTTATCAGACTTAGGGGCAGGCATTTTTACCCACTGAGCCATCTCTGTCGAATCTTATATCAGAAATGTACTCCTGTTTAAGGGTGAAGAGTGTTCCATTGTGTGTCTTCACCAGGCTGTGTTCATCTCTCATCTGTGGGTGCTCACACCTTCTGAGCATTATAAACAACACTACTAGAAACATGAGTGTTCAAGTATCTGAATTCTTACTTTCAGTTCTCTTGATTTATGACCTGAAGGTTTTCTGAGTTAAATTAACAATTGTGTATTTCACTATTTGAGAAACTGCCAAACTGTTTTCCACCAGGCATTTCTGTGTCCTTGTTGTTCTTTAGTTGTTAGAGTAATTGGGAGTTGTTTGTTTGTTTTAGAATGGATCTCATTTTGTAACCCAGGCTACCCTGGACTTCACATGTAGTCCAAACTAGCCTTGATCTCGTAGTGTTTCTCCCCTTCCACATCCTGAGTGCCAGGATTACAGACATGAGCCACGCCACACCTGGCTTAACGAGCACCGTTGGTGAAATCCATGATGACATGTCTTGTTTCTCTCACAGTACTGAGCAAGCATTCTTCTACTGAGCCACACTTCTAGGAACATCTGTATAATATTTTAAATGTATATGCATGTTTGTATGTCCATCACCTTCATGCTTTGTGCCCACAGAGACCAAAAGAGCACATCAAATTTCCTGAGACTGTTGTTAACCTATATGTGAGCTACTTTGTGGGTTCTGAAACCTGGACCTTCTGCAAGAGCAGCAAATGGTCTTAACCTTAAATAATCCTCCATTCCCCAACATCTGTATTTTTAACAAACAAAATGATATCCAAGTGGTTTGGTTTTGTTATTATTGTTTTACTTGATTTGGCTGGTTTGTTTTGTTTTTCATGACAGGGTTTCTCTGTGTAGCCCTGGATGTCTTAGAACTCACTCTGTAGGTCAAGCTTGAACTTGAACTCAGAGATATCGCCTATGCCTCCCAAGTGCCAGGGTTAAAGGCATGTGCCACCATGCCTGGCCCAAGTGTTTTTGTTTGTTAGTTTTTTAAAAGTTTTTCAAACATTTATTTGTGTGTGTGTGTTTGTTTGTTAATGTAAAGGTCAAAGAACAACTTGCAGGAATTGGTTCTCTCTTTCTACCATGTAGGTTCTGGAGATTGACCTCAGATGATCAGGCTTGGCAGCTAGTGTCTTTACCAACTGAGCCATCTTGCTAGCCTCCAAGGATTTATTCATGAACCAAATACCCTGAACACTTCAAGTGATACTGAACTGGACATCAGAAACACAAAGGCCCTGTACTTCTCTCCCTGCCCTCAAGGACACAGATGGGAGGAAACAGCTGGGCATGGTAGAGCATGTCCATAATCCTACTGATAGGCATAAAGGCAGGATTATTGGGAGCAGTTCTCAGTTATGATCACCAGTCCCAAGGACTGGGGCCAGGGAAGCTGCCATGAAGACAGGGAGGAAGAGTAGGGGCGAAGGGATGGCTACCATCAAGCCAGTCCTGCTGGATCTGGTTATCATGGAGCAGAATGGAGAGTGAGCTACCTGTCCCAGAACGGATTTGTTGTAGATCGGTGTAGTACGGCTGCAGTGGAACCCTGCCCAGTCCCAGGTAGCAGGAGCCTAAGAAGGGGCAGGATCTGTGAAGCAGCCAGGGAGTGAGACACAGACTGGAGAAACGCCTACTGACTTCTGCTGCAAAGGCACAGAATCTCCAAGTCCCCGACTGCCCTGCAAGGGCAGTGATGACTCTGAGCATTCTCTCCAGCTTTGCTGCTTGCTGAGTGCTATTCTGAGGGTTTGTGTAAAAGTAATTCAGGAAGCCATTTTATGTGATGGCTATGTACAGCTGTGAAGCCTATTCACAAATGGAAAATGAAGGTGTCAAGAGGATACAATGAGAACCATTGGCACATAGTCCCTTATTTTTCTTTTCTGTTGTGGGGGTTAGGGTGCCTTCCAGGTGTGGCAGTCAGAGGACAAGTCAGTGAGGTCAGTTCTCTCATTCCACCTTCACACGGGTTCCAGGGACTGAACTCAGGCTGACAGGTTTGTACAGCAAGCGCTTTTACTCTCTAAGCCATCTCGATGGCTCCTCCCTTTTAATTCTTACCATTTCCTGAGAGCGGATGTATCAGTCCTCAGTAGAGATACTCAAATGTGCCTCTGGTGCCCTCAGCTCTAACCTAGAGAGCAAGAGCTCCAAAGCAGGCTGACCATGCCCAATCCCAGGTTTAACCTGAACTGGGTTAAAGAACTGGGGCAGCTTCAAACACAGCCTCAGGCACACTCCCACCCCAGCCCGTTTCTTGACAGACAGAAAGTATCCCTCGGTGAAGAGGCTGCTGGGGGCACAGGAATGCTCCCAGCAAGGAGGCCTACTGCTGAGCTGACTTTCATGACTTCAGTAGCGTGGTCCCAGCTCAGGTTAAATCACCCAGGTTGTCCTCAGTCAGGCCTCCATCTGATGAGAGGCCAGCGCCTGGGGAAGTGAAATGGTCACTTCAAAAAAAAAAAAAAAAAAGTAAGGAAACTGAGCAGCTACCCAACAAGAATAGCAGTGACCCTTTCCTCCAGGCCACCTTGTGCTCAGCCTCGTCTCCTGTGGCCAGTGGTCTGCCCAGAGCCAGTGTGGAGCCTATCCTGTTCATCCTACGCTGGGCATCAGCAACTTTTCCACTGTGCTTAACCCCTTGGCTTCACATGGAAACAACCAGAGGCAGAGGGTAGGCAAGCACTGCTGGAGGGCATCGGGAAATCAACAGACCTGGTATTGGAAATGACACTTTCCCTAGCAGTAACAGTGTGTTGGGGTTCAGGGGTGAGGAGTCAGAAGCAGCCCTCTCACAAAAGCTTGCAGTTTCCAGAAGGAATTACTAGTATCTGGCATTTTCAAAGAGCACTACGTAGGATGTGGCAGAGTGGCTTTGGTGCCATCTGAGCTATGTGGCTATAGGGCCCACTCAAAAATAACTGTCATCTAAAAAGTTCCTTCCAGGGCCGAGATGGCTCCTGACTTTAATCTCCAGGTCCCACATGAGAAAAGACTCCTACAATTTGTCCTCTGACCTTCACAGACATACAAAATAAATGTTATATATATATATTTTTCCCCCCCCAGTTTCCTCCCAAAGCCTCAGGTAACTTCCCTAGGCTGTTTCTTCCACCGTAAAGCAGGAGTGGGCTGAATAAGCTCTAAGCAATGCATGCCTACTTCTCGACATGTGTGTGCTGGTGTGGCGGTTGGTTAGACATGGGACCTTCAGAAAGTGACTAGACATGAAGATGAAGCCCTCTTGAATGGGACTAAGGCCTTAGAGGAGCCTGAGGAACCACATTTCACCCTCTTGCCGTGAGAGCATGGCTAGAAAGCACCACATACAAACCAGAAGGCCCCTCACCTTTAGAAATCAAATCCTGCTGAAACCTTGACCCTGTGAGGATACCCTGTACTGTTTGCAATCCTAGTTTACGGTATTTGGAAGGGATGGTGGCTATTCTTGGTTGTCAACTTGACTGCATGTGAAATTAAATGGAATCCAGAAATGAAGGGCATGCCCGTGAGGGATTTTCAAAGTGGGTGGATCCATTTCTTGGAGATAGGAAGACACTTGCGTTTGATCCAGTTTTGCTTGTTCGGTTTTGTCTTTTTGAGTTTCTCTGTGTAGCTCAGCTGTCCTGGAACTCAATCTGTAGACCAGGCTGGCCTCAAACTCAGAGATCCTCCTGCCTCTGTGCTGAATTAAAGGAGTGCACCACCACTCCTTTAAGGCCACTGGGTTTTTGATCCAGTTTTTGAGGCAGGAAGATACACCTCTAATCTGGGCTACACCTTCTGCTGTAAGCCTCTACTAGGGCATGGAAGCACTTTGCCTGCCTGCTAACAGTTCTTTCCTTCGTTGGCAGTAGAGCCTACTTTGGGATTCTAGTATTTACGAAGACCAGCTGAGACACACTACTGAGGCACACTACTGAGGCACACTATGTACACTCTACGCTACTGAACAGCACCCCAACCTTTCCGTGTTGTTATTGTTTGTTTTACAGCAGCCCAGCCTCAAAATCCCTTTCAGCTGGCTCCAGGGGTCTAGGATTTGAGCTTCCCAGCTAGATTCTAAACTCCATGAGATGAAAAGGGATAAATTGGTTTAATTTTTAAAATTAAATATATTTATTTAGAGGCAGGGTCTTACTATGTAGCCCTGGCTGGCCTGAACCTCACTCTGTACACCAGGCTTGGTCTCAAACTCAAGAGATCCACCTACCTCTGCCTCCTGCATGCTAAGATTAAATAGGCATGCCACCATGCCTGGGCAAATACCAGGACCCCTCTCCTTTTTCTGGATATACTGGAGACTGATCTCAGAGCCACATGCACGCTAAGCAAATAAATTACATAATACTACACTCCCAGCCTCCAAATCCCCTTTCTAAACCCTAGCCCAGGAAGCTTTTACTACCCCAGCTGAAGACCACCAGTTCCAGCATTCCAGGCGTTCAGAACAAGCTGCCAGGAACTGTGCTCGGAGTCTAGAGGAAACAGCCATTGACACTGGGGTAGTTGTTGGCAATGGGATTTGACTTTCAGGAACAGATAGATCTAGTTCAAATCCTAGTTATCAGCTCTGTGACCTTGACCTCTGTGAGCTTGAACTTCCTCAATCGCTAAAATACCCTCAGGTAAAGATTACAACTGAGAGCAGGAGAAAACCACAGCACCCGGAAGTATGCAACAGGTGTGGGCTTATTGCCTCCCTCGTTTTCTTCCTCCTTCCTGGGAAGTGGGTAGGACAGTGGGGTGTTATTTTGTTTTCCATTGCTTTTCTATACAGAAGCTTGAAACACGGTGCCTGAGTTGGTTCTCCTTCCTAGCTATTCCCCTGCTGGAAACCTCTGAATGTAGACTGTTCACCCAGGGGAGCAGGAAAAAACACACTTAACTTTGCCAGCTTAAGACTAGGGTGCCAGGTGAGGCTTTGTCTGCAGCGGGGAGAAGAAACCCACACACAGTCTTTGGTTCCCCGAGGGTCTCCAGCCTCGGAGAAATCAGGGAACGGGTAGACATTGAATGTGAGCTCCCTGAGGACTGGTGGCAAGGGGAGGGCTGAGGGTGCTCTGGGAGAGGGGGAGGGCGTGCAAGACTCTACACTTTACTAGGGGACCCAGGTACCTAAAGGTCTCTGAGCCCTGCTTTTGTGTCACTCGTAAAATGGAGCAGACTACACCTGCACCAAACTCCATACTGTTGGGATAATTAAATCATATATCCAGGGAGGTGCTCCATGAACAGGCATTGTCCCCAACTCCCTTTCCCTCCAAAGAGGACACAATGGCCTCCAGAGATGAGCAGGTTCACAGGACAACCTCGTAGAAAACGGACTTGCAGAGATTTAATAGATGCAAAATCAAAACAAACAAAAACAACAACACAAGATTGTCACCAGAGTTGGTCGTATCACATGAGCTGTTCTCAAGGCACACAGAGTGGAACACATAAGAAAATGGACTTTTTCTGTGTGTGGTCGGCTGATGACTAAAAAAATAACTGAGAGGGTGAAAAGCCAACTGGTTGTTAAGTGGCTTATTCCACGGCAAAGAAATAAGCAATGAAGCGGTGAGACCCTGCGGGTTGCAGGGGGAAAGGCAGCCCGCAGCTTCCCAAGACAAGAAAAATGAGGGCGTTTTGTTCAAACAAGGAGACAGATGCCGAGAATATCACCTTTGGCTCCTGCAGAGCCCGCTGAGAAGCGGGGCTTCTGGGGCCTGAGCCAGAAGCACCTGGCCCAAGATGGCCCCCGCCGATGCAGGGCGTTAGCCAGCCCCAATCGCCAAACTCTAGACTGGGCCAGGGGTGGCCCAGGTAGGACAGATGGAAAGAGGGCTCACAGATATACTCGGCAAGTTAAAGAAGAGAAATATCAAGATGGAGCAGAACCATCCCCATCTTTTTTTTTTTTTTTTATGGCTTTTTGGCTTCCTGGAGAGATAGGTGCTTGAGACCTGAGGGTAAGGGAGAGTTCTAGAGAGCATCCTAGGGGAGGGAAGGGTGCTCCTGAGGAAAACCCTGAGGAAAGCACAGTGCTGAGGGGAAAGAGGCTGAACATCCAGCAGGTCTCAGGCAGCTGAGCCCAAACCTGAGACAGAAGACATTTAAAAAGAAAAAAAGAGGGATAGATGTGGTCCTTTTGGGAATGAGGTATCAGAAAGAGGCACAGGCCCAGCGCAGCCAAATTCCAGGAGGCTATGTGAATAAAGGAGCACCCTCAACCTCCAAGGAGGTTCCCTAGGGCCAGCTCTCCTCTCTCCCCAGGCAGTTGCTTTAATTGAAGGTGGCTACACCCCTGAAATCTTCAGCAGTCACATCTCCGAGACATTTTGAGGCAAAAGCTCGCAGATGTCCATATGATCCTTCTCAGGACAGTCCATGGTCAAAGTGTGTGTGTGTGTGTGTGTGTGTGTGTGTGTGTGGTGTGTGCGTGTGGCTGTTTACAGCCTTGAGGTTTCTTTCCACCTACCTACCCCGTGGTTCCTCCAAGTCCTGGATGGAGCACACAGGGAGGACATGTTTGATCAGAGAGAGATAAAGTGCTGGTGCCTCCTCAGGCACTTGCTGTAGAGGAGGGGGCTCTGCCCACCCCCCACCCTGGGGCTCAGTAGTGAAACACGTTCAGTCTGTTGTTCTCATCCAGCCCCAGCTGCAGTACACTCGAGGTAGCTGTTGACTTGGGCGCCGAGGAGAAGAGCTGTCTGGACACAAAGTGAAGGAAGACTGGATGGCTGAGCGAGCATGTGTAGGTGGGTGCTAAGAAAGGGTCTGCGGGCAGAAAGGGGTGATCCTCAGACACCACAGGGGCCTGCTGTGGATCTCAGCCCTCCAGCTACTACAACAGGCAGGGGCTAAAGCTCGGGGACCAGCTAAAAGGATACACCTTGGGGTCATTCTTGAAATGTTCCAGCCACTTCCTGTTGGACTCGATCATGCTCTGGACGCTGACACTGTCCATCTTGGGGACTTGAGAATGGGAGCGCTGCAGGAGGTGGAGCTGCTCACTGGGAAAGGGAGAATGAGAACAGGCAGGAGGTGGGAAGGGGTGGCAGAACCAAGCGCCCCCTTCCTCGTCCCCTCACTGGGCCTCCAGCGCCTCTGTTAGGCCTCCAGCAAGGAGGTCCTCCTCTGGAAAGGCAACCATCCATCACTTCCCCCATAGGGGAGGTGGTGGCTTGCCCTCCACCCATATCTGAGCATTTGATGCAGAACCTACTCTGGACTATTCTGCATCTGCCCATCCCCAACCAATCTCATTGGCAAGAAGCACCCTTCTGTCCGCTCCGACACTTCTAGGGCATCAGCTCTCAGGCTGGCCCAGAGAGCAGAGACGGTTAGGGGATTTACAGTTAGGGCTGGGGGTGGGGAGAACAGGGTATCTGGCAGAGAATAAGATGAATAGGAGATGAATACCAGAACTAAATAATTGCCTGTCTGCCTCCCCCATGGGTTATCCCTCTCATTCCAGATGTTGCTCAGCAGGTACTGGAGAAGAAGGGGTCATAGGAATCAGACAAAGAGCTTAATGGCAAACACAGGCCAGAGTCTAGGGTTAGTGGAGCAGTAAAACGGGCGGTTTCTCCTCAGGCCGGACAGGCAGCGTCTGTGGGGCTAGTCGGGAACACCCCTCCCCGCACCCACTGAACCTCAGCAGCAGGAATCTGATGTGTCATTTGTTTTGGTGGAATTTCTCAGACAAAGGCAAGATGTAAGAGACTCTGGACTGAACAGGACCCTGAGGTAGGTTTGTTCCCACCTGTCCCTGGTGCCATCAGCCCAGGGAGGTGCAATGAAGATCTTGACTGTGAGCCCGCACCCAGCACAACGGCTTGCTTACCTTACAGACACGTAGCCCAGCTTGTTCTCCAGTGGGGGAGCGCAGCCACTGATCAGTGGGATGCCAGCTGCAACAGCAAGAAGGAGGGGTTCGAGGGCAGCAGTCAGCCAAGCCGGCCCCAGCAGGTCACCTCCATGCTCACAACCAGCACCTCTGCATTCCCAGGAAAGGGCGTCCCCAGAACAAACAATGGCGGGGAACATTTCTGTGCTGGAGGTGACAGACAGGTGACAGGCCAGGCAGGTGCCCTATTTACTTTGATTCTAAAAAAAAAAAAAAAAAAAAAAATCTAATTTTCAGTTTGGGCTGGGAAGAAAGACTTTTTTGGTTTTACATTCTTTCTCAAATGGTTGCGTTTAAGACTTATGTTCCTCACCAAAGTGAGGAGACGAGGTCCCAAGGCAGAAGCCAGGGTGGAGGGGTCGTTAGTATAGGATCAGACTCACTCATTCACTCACTCACTCACTCACTCACAGGGTATTCTGAAACTTATTACTAACCCTCACTACGTCTCAACTTACTCATCTACAAAATGGGGGTAAATAATTACTTCCTCAGAGAGCTACAATATGGCTAAATGAAGGTGTGTGTGTGTGTGTGTGTGTGTGTGTGTGTGTGAGTAAATGCCACAGTGTACTACACTAACGACAGCTATCGGCAAGACAATAACTTTTTAGATTTTGCCAGGCTCCCGCACTGATAATAAAAGCTCCACAGTGGAGGCTCAGTGTGAAACATCGCAGCACAGAGCCTCTCCCTGCGGGGCCACCAGCCAGCGTCTCCCTTCACCAGGGCCCCACAGACAGAGCCAGTGGAACAAAGATGGTGGCAGAGGTAAGGGGAAGGCAAAAGAAGGAGGAGGGGCGATTATGAGAGAGGACGTAAGGGCAGAGGATAGGGACGGGAAGGCTCTACCCGGAAACCAGGTCGACTCGGAGGTGGGGACCTACAAGGAAAATACTTGCGCCACTTTTCCAGCAGGAAATCATCCACAGTTTGTGAAGAGGAGGAAGAAAGCTTGGTGCCCTGTCCCGGGTCCCAGGCCCACTGAGTGGACGCAGGTGAAACAGAAGATAAGGACGAGAGCTTGGTCAGCGGGGAGTAGGCAGGGCCAGGGACGTTCTTGGAGGACCGAAGTGAGGAGGTGAGGAGCGGAGGCGGAGGCGGAGGCGGGGGCGGGGGCTGGCTGCTGAGGACCTGCGGCGATGCCTGGGAGTTGAGGCTCCCCAGCACGTTCAGCACACCGTTTAGCTCACTGCTGATTCGCTGAAGCGAACTGCTCAGGAAATGAATCTTGTTGGGGTCAGCAGAGCTTGGGGTCAGGTTGACTGAAAGGAAAGCGGCAGATGGTGAGAAAGGGTCCTGGCTCTTGAGCGTCCTCCCGCCGCCTCTCCCTGCCCCTGCAGATAACAGGCTTTGTCCTTCTGGGAGGACAAAGGACGGATGGTAGGGCTTCTAGGTCCCAGACAAGGGGGCCCAAGGACATAGATAAAAAGAACAAGGTCCTTGACACAATTGCAGGCCAGAGCCACTGAGAGCAGGAGGCCCTGGAGGGGAAAGACTGGGCATCCTTGGCCCTTCCATCCCTCCATGGTGCAGAGCCCGTACTGATGGCAAACCTCACCCAGACATAGGCTCAGTGCAGGGCTGGGGGCAGGGGACAGGACCACAGCCCAGCCCTCCCTCTCCCATAACTGCACCTCTCCCTCCCGGCTTCCCTGGGTGCCGCCACTCACTGTGAGGCAGGGAGCAGGACTCAGAACTCTCACTGCTCAAGTCTTCCAAGTCACTGAGATCAAAGGTCACTTTCTTGATAGAGGATCCTTTCAGAGTGTCCTCGTCAGACACCTGACAGGTAGAAGTGGCCATTAGTACTGTCCTTTCCCATGTCTTTTCAATCCACCTGCCATGTGGTGAGGACTGAGGTCTGGTGAATGGATTCTTCTGGGGTCCAAGGGTCTATAGGCATCCCGGGAGAGGCGCATCATAGAGTCTAACTCATAACCTAAGAGAACCCAACTGCCTGTGAAACAGTCCATAGGGATCCCCAGGACCAGAGGAATCCCATCATCCTCCCCCCCAGACTAGCCTTGCAGTCTCC
Organism: Meriones unguiculatus; assembly: GCF_030254825.1. NCBI lineage: Eukaryota > Metazoa > Chordata > Mammalia > Rodentia > Muridae > Meriones > Meriones unguiculatus. The sequence continues at coordinate 181,354,132 of NC_083349.1, forward strand.
CCATTTGAGTCTCTCAAACCAAACTTGGGGCAGGGAGGAGATTGTACACAGTCTCAAAGAAGGAAGAGACACCCTTGATGTCACACTTCATCACACCTCTCCAGATACCATGCAGGAAGAACTGAGCTAGTGCTCAATTCTGTGGCATTCACCAAGAATGCTGTGACCAAGCAGCAGAAGCTCTAAGGGTGGCCTGAACCATCAGCATAGATATAGACCGCTCAGCTGTTCCAACAGAGCCAATGCCTCTGCTATCCAACAGCCAAGAGCCTGGGCCTAGAGATCCAGTTCTCTAATGGAGCCTGAAGAAAGCAAGGATCCAAGGAGAGGAGGGAGAAAGGGACCGCACTAGGCTGTGTGGCCACAGGAGGATACCTCCTCCTGTAGAGAAGATTCCAGTTGGTTCAGTTTCTCTTCTTTCTTCTTCAACAAGCCATGGCCTTTTCGCATGGCTGACTTCATCTCATCCAGCTGCCTGGTCTCCTGTGGCCAGGGAGGAAAAACAACTTTAGCTCGGATGCTAGAGTCCCAGCTCTGATATTTGCTGGCTCCGTGGTCATGAACACATGCCTTAACTGTCAGTCGGCTGCTCATCTGAGGGAGCCACTACCTTGCCCTCAGATCCTGAGAACTAACAAGAACGTGTGTTGCGTGAGGAACTTGCCTGGTAAGTCTCAAGCTGCTGACAGAACGGTCACCATCACTCCACTAGCTGCTACCACCACCCCTGCCACCAACAAAAGGAGTAGAGCAGGGTAGCAAAGGTGCCCAAGGGTAGAATGGACGCCCCCTGGGGGAGGCCACCTTGTGTCTACAAGCCACTTGCTATCTGCTGTGACAAGCTAGGTGTAAAGACAGCGGGGCATGCGCCCCTCGCCCAGTTCTGACACCATCAGAACTGCAAGGGTTCAGACGTGATCGAGGAGAGCCCATGCTGTTGAGGCCTCGACTGGTACAAAAATCTGTCACATCATGTCAGGATGGCAACTCTGTCTTTTCATTGCAAATCAGACCATCCGAGAAGCTAGCCAGGGGAGCTACTCAACTTTACAGTGAGTGTATTCCAAGACCTTCATGTCCCCACTGTACCACTAGAGTGGCAAAGAGCACTGGGTTTGAAGTATTCGGTTTAGAGAATGCTTTAGGTACCTCTCACCTAGGACATGGCAATGGCAATACAAGTGAGTGTCCCATTCCCAAACCGCTTAGCTTCAGAAATGTTTGAGGTTTTTGTAGTTTTCCAATTTGTGGGTTTCTGCGTAGACTTTACCTTTTGATTGATTTGGGGTTAGGGACCCTCAACCTGTACAGCTCACTCATTAAAGATGATTAATATGAAGCTAAGATAATTGACATGCACACATGATGTTCAGTCAAGATAAGGCAAGTGACCCTGGGGTCCAGGTAGCCCGTCTCATAGCTCCCAGAGGGCTGAGGAAAGCTGGTACCCGCTCCCCAGACCTCTCAGCATAAGCAGGCAGGCCATCCTTGAGGCTCCTCACCTCCAAGCTCTTGCGCACATTTTCCAGGACCTTGGTGCCTGACAGGTCTTCGTCCAACTCCTGGGAACTAGCCAGCTCATGGCGCCAGTGCTGCTGGGAGGCTTTCAGAGCTGTCTGTCGCCTCCGTATGGAGCGTGTCTGGCGCACCAGGAACTCCTTAGCACTACGGACAGCTACACCCTCAGCAGAGAGGAAGTGCTGGATGCTGTGGGGCAGCAAGAAGCAGGGAAAGAAAACTGAAGAGTTCGCTGAGCCACGGGGCTGGCCACTTCCCCTGCACGCGTCCACCTGAGCATGTGCAGGAGCTTCGGGGCTGAAGCCAAAGATATCACTGTTAAATAATCAAGAGTGTGGCATGTGGGGCCAATAGCTACAGACTCTCTAGGGAGCGTGCCTGGGGCCCGTACTCAGATAGCTAGACACTCCTAGCACGCTGTGTTAAAGGTCACAGACTGTGGTGTCTCAGTAGAGAAGATTCTTCCATCCCTGGACCATGCCTTGAACCAAGCGCCATTGATGGTCACTGTCCATCTGAGCTGTGACGTGAGCACTCACTCAGCTTTCATGGCACAGGATGGGCTAGGGAAACTCACCTGTCCATGGACAGGTCCATCTCCTCCTTACTCTGGGAGAGAGACGAGGACACCTCTTGGGTTTCATTCTGCAAGCACACAGTGGAAAAGGCTTGAGTGCAGCAAAAGCAAATGCCCAGCAGGCTAAAGAGATCCTGAAGCCCCTCCCATGGTCTCAGCTAAAGAAACAGCCCTGCTAGCCCCTGGGTGCTCTTTACGTATAAGTGACCATCTGAGTGACAGAGAGAGCAGAGAAGGGGAATGAGAAAAGAAGGCTAGATCTTAAACAAAGCAAAGCCAGGATTCTCTCCAAATGCCCCACTTTTCTGCCTCCCACCACAACTCCCACCACCACTCCCAGGCCTCGGCCCCTAGCTCACTGTGCCAAGGGATCTCCTCAGGTCCTCAATGTGGAGACCTGGCTCCAAATATGGGGAAGCATTATTCTCAGCTGCCAGCTCTTTCAAGATGTCCTGCTTCCTCTGTACTTCGGCCTCTAGGCTGCTGTGGTGAGGAAGGGAGCAGGAGGCAGGGCAGTGAGGCCGAGACACTAATGCTCACTCCTACTGGGCGGGGCTAAGATGTGAACACCAGAACCCAGAGTCCTCTATTTCTTATAGCTCGCCACTCCATTCTCTACAGAGTGCAGCAGAAATGTGCTGGCTGCATCCGCCTGGGTTCCAAGCTGGGCCTTCCTCTTCTCCTTTCAGAGGTCCATGATGGGCTAGTGCCCAAAAGCAGCAAAGGGCAGGAAGGAGGGGACCGTTGAGGGGACAGGCGGCTGACACCGGGAGCTGGGGCCCACACTACCTCACGTGCTTCTGCAGTCTCTGACTCTGCGCCTGCAGCAGATCCACCTGCGACTCCAGTTCCACCCGCCGGACACGCAGGTCATCAATGCCCCTTCGCAGCTGCCGCTTTGACTCCAGCAGGTGGGTGTGCTCCTTCTTGGCTTCTTCCAGGTGCTGACGGGTGGCTGTGGCTTCCTGGGGCAGAGGAGGAGAGAAGGACACATGCAGACCCGGTGGGGAGAAGGTGAGGTGCAGGCAGCCTCAGAGGTGTGGGAGACAGAAAACAGAAAGACAGGAGTTGGAAGCCAGAGCCACCGAAACCGCTGTCTCCAGGATCTGGGGTCTCCACCACAGCCCTACTCCCTGAGGCTTGGAAGTCAGGTCCACTGGGTACCATGAAATTGGCCTACACAGTCTTAGAACCCCAGGACAAGTGAACAGATGGCAGGGGGCAATCGAGAGAGAAAGGGCAGGCAAACAGACCTCCTTCTCCAGAGCTGTCTGTCTCTGCAGGTCCAGGAGCATCTGCTTCTCTTTCCGCATGTTCTCCTCCTGAGGGGAGAGACCGGACTGACTGCAGACCCCAAGACTGAGGTGGAGCCTGCCCTCTGTGCTCAAACCCCCTCCCTAGGGTATGGTAGACCTAGTCATCGCCCTCCCTCACCTGGACATCCAGCTGAGCCAGTCTGGCCTTGACATCTTTAGTTCTGGTTGTAAGTTCCACCTCTAAATCCTGTAATTTCCTCTCCTGGCAGAAAGGCAGGGGTATAGAAAGGGTGAAAGGTGTTAGCTGAGGGACAGGAGGAAGATCCAGAAGCCAGCACGCCACACCCCAATCTCTAAGCTGGACTCAGGCTTGCTTCTTCTTTGCCTGTCCTTGCGGCCTCCTGTGTACAGCATGCCATATCTTGCTGATTCCCAATGGGACAAGGACACATGAATCTGCCCACCCCAAAGGCAAAAATACTAGGCCTGCTGCGAGGCTCTGAAAAGAAAGGGCCTGAAGCACAGACATGGCCGGGGTGGGTTCCTAACCCTGAAGGTATGTATGAGACTCTGCCCCACAATTCATGGGTCAGCACCCAAGGCTTCCCACCCTGCAATGAAAGTGTCTAAGCACCACCCCATCCCCTGGGCTCTCACTTGATCCCAGTGCCGCCGCCTTAGGTCCTCAAGCTGCTGGTCCTGCTCCTGCCTCACGCTCTCTAACTCTCGCTCGTGGGCCCGTCGAAGGCGCTCCAGCTCTCCAGTCAGGTGCCCCAGGAGGTCAGCCCGCTGTTTTCTCTCCTGTGAAGATCATGGGGCCACCGTTGGGAACATACAGTGGCTTCTTACACCGACCCCGGAATCAGTCTCCACTGACTCCTGCTGTGTCAGGTCAGTTAGATCAAAGAAGGTCACTATCAGCTCCCCAAAGTAGCTTTCAGAGGAGGGCCACAAAGACAGCACTGTCCCAGGCCCAGAATGCCTGCCTGCTCTCCCTCTGGAGCTTAAGCAGATGCCAGCCAGATGTCATGAAGAAAGTCCACTTTGGGAGACCGCCTCTCCTGCTGAGGAATGGTGTCCAACGTCTCCACAAAGAAAGAGAGGCCACTGGTCAGTTTTCACTAGTCTTCAGCAAAGACAGAACTCTAATGGGAAAGCACGCAGCTAAATTTTACCATGAGGCTGCTGTTTCTGCCCTGAAAGACTCTACAAAGAGCCTGGATTCCAGCTACTGGAGCAGGAGCCCAAAGGCCTCCCACAGGAGCTGAGCTGTACGAGAGTCTCACTGCTACTCCTGCCTACTATTCAACCTCCAACGGGAGCAAGCCCAGGGGAGCTGGAGTCCACTCTAGTCATGAAACATTCCCACCCAGAGGCCAAAGAAGACGGGTAATGAGGTGGTTGCTCTGACTGCCTATCAAGCTGACAGAGCCTGGAAGCACTTAGGAGCCAGGCTTGGCTCTGTGAGAGCTTTTCTCCCCATGGACAGCACCATTCCATAGGCTGGGGTCTCAGACCACCCCAAAACAAGAAATGGAGCTGAGTGTCGGCACTCAGCCCCAGGAACAAAGGTTCCTGGCTGTGGACACAATGTGCTCCTGCGTTCATGCCTTCCCCACCATAATAAGAGTATAACCTCACAGTGGGCCAAGACGAACCCTTCCTTCCCCAAGCTGCTTCTGGCAGGCAGTCTGTCACACAGCAACAACAACACGTAACTAATACAGGCAGATAATAGACAGCTGTCATTTGGCTCTTGTCAGTCTCTTTCTTGTTGTCCATGCCCTGATGGCATGGTTTTGGAGTGGCTAAATCTGAAGGCTGTGGCGTCACACGGCTTGAGAAGGTGGCTTCAACTCCCCTGGTCTCAGTGCCCTGGTCTCCAAACTGAAGATAATGACAGCACACAATCACAAGGTCGCCACAGGATTGCGTGCAGTAAGATGGAGCTCAGAGAAGCACCTGGGACCTAGCAGAACTTTGGTATCCATCAACAATTATTACGATTTAAGAAGTGCAGCCAAAGTCAGGGAACGAGCACCCCTCACTGGGATATAGGGGTTTCTCCTGCTTCAGAAAAAACACCAAGCAATGACCTTGTTATTGCAGGGTATCAGAGAAGTTAAGTCTCCCATAACCCTTTTCCAGACCTCATCCTCTCCCCACGCCTGGCAGCCAGCAGGGAAGGACCCCAGCTGGTGTGCCTATGTTTCTGTGTGCTGGACGAGGAGGATACCTCAGCTTCATATCGCTCTCTGGCTTCAGCCATCACTTGCCGGTGCTCCTCCTTCATCTTGTCCATCTTCCTCTCATGTTCCCTCTCTACCTCCTGGCGCTTGTCTCGAAGGAGGCTGCTGAGCTGTAAGGGGACAGAAGGAACACAGCTTGCAGAACTAAAAATAGACAGGTCTGGGGACCTGAAGATCTTACACATGAAATGTCCCCACCACACACACACACACACACAAAACATAGTACAGCACAGCACAGAACATGCATACAACTATTACCGCTACCTCTCCCTACGGGCATACAGGGGCCTAGGCGTAGCAAAGGCCCTGGCCCTGAGGGAGTAGAGGACACTCAGGCTATGGTCCAGCAGACCTTAGCAGAGCTGACACTGAATAGCACTCACCTCCTGCTCATACTCAAACACCTGATGAACCTTCTGGTGAGCTCTCTGCTCTGCCCACCCAAGGCTCTCCTGTAACTGGGCCTCTTCTTTCTGCTGAGCTCCCTCTATCTTCTTCTGGAGGCTGGAGACCACCTAAGGAGATGCCAGTGCATACACTGGAATGTGGCCCACAGAACTGGAGCCACCATGTAGGGATTCAGCACCTATCCCAGCATCCTGGCTGGGGAGGAAGGTCACTCCCAACTGGCCAAGGCTAGGGCTGAACTCCTGTGCCACCCAGCATGAAAAAGGCCTGAGGGTCCAGGCTCTGCCCATCAGACCAGGTCGCCCTGCCCTCTTCTCACCTCTCGGTGCTTGGCCTCCAGTGAGGAACAGAGCCGCTCCAGCTCAGCACTGTGCTCCTTCTCTAGGCCTGCCACTGCCTGAGGAGAAGCAGACAGCCTATGAGAGAAGTGGGTCAGGGTGCTGGCCAGGTACTGACCATGGGAAGGCTGAATTCAGAAGACCACCTTGCCCTTTGGAGATAAGGAGCCCAGCAGAATCACAGGGACGCTTTTGTTTTAAATCAACTCAGCCCCTAAAGTCTGCAGCTGGCCAGTGTAGAGGGTCCTTTCAGTTCACCTCAGGCTACTGCTTCCACCCTGACTCAGAGCAAGGCCACAGGTACATGCACAAACCCACAGCTATGAATAAGAGCCAGGCCAGGCCAGATGGAGGCCTAAGTAGATGCTCGAGATCATTCTGTGTCTAACAGTTCTTTCACCAAGAGGAAAGTTCTCTGTGGCCTGTTACTTTGGTATTTAATATGGAGGCTGATGTGAGGCTAGAAGGAAAAGAGCAAGGAGAAACCTGTGCCAGATGCTAGTCTCTTATTCCAGAGAAATCAGGGATAGGAGTAAACCACAGCCGGGAACAGGGACACACCTTTGTGCCAAGTCCTCTGCTGTGGCCGAAGCTCAATAGCTAAAGCTCCCCCAAATTCACAGGATACCTCCCTGTATGTCTGCCTCAGAGATGAGGGCCAGCTCCAGCCCTGAGTAGAGAGAGCTCCCCTCCCTGCACCCCCATCTGGAGCTAATCCCTCTCAAGCTCTGCATGCTTGTGTCAAAGTGGCAGCCTTCACTTCGCTCGCTCACTCACTTCTTTCCTCTCCCCTTCCAGCTGCTCCCTCAGCTGCCGCAGAACCACCTCCTTCTCTGCCTCCTTTTCTGCTCTCAAGGCAGCCTGGGCACTCCTCTCCTCAGCCTCCAGCTGCTCCCTCAGCTGCCGCAGAACCACCTCCTTGTCTGCCTCCTTCTCCGCTCTCAAGGCCGCCTGGGCACTCCTCTCCTCGGCCTCCAGCTGCTCCCTCAGCTGCTCCAGCGCCCTCCTGCTTTTCTGTTCCAAGCTGGCTCTTTCAGCCTTCTGGAGGGCCTCTGCCTCTTCTTGAAGCCTCTGCAGGGCAGCCGCTTGCTCAGCTCTGGACAGAGAGAATGGAATGGGGGATATCAGGCCCAGGCACTCAGGTCCTCAGGCCAGGCAGCTCTTAGTGTGGACTCACCTGATTTGGTTCTCAAATGCTTCTGTACTGGACTGCACCTGGGCCCGGAGGTGGGCCAGCCTCTGGCTTTCTTCCTCTCTGATCTGAATCTCCTCTTTGTCCTCCTCCTCTTCTTCCTCTTCTTCCTCCTCCACTTCCTCCTCCTCTTCCTCATCCTCTTCCTCATCCTCCTCCTCCTCCTCCTCGGTGGCTTTCTGTAGCTGTGCCTTCAGGAGGCTAAGGGAAAAAGGAAAGGTAGGATGGTGAGAGAGACCACAGAGGAGGTCTTTCTTGTATTCAGGACCCATTCCATTCATTCTCCAAGAGCCTCGTGGCTATCTGTAAACCACCCTTAGTATTAGAGATGAGTCAACCTCTTATCTGTGTTGGTTCCTCATAGACCTCTGCCACAGGAAGACTGGCAGCCATGGCAGGCTGCTTGGTCCCAGGCTCCTCTAAACCTACAGGTTATCCTCCTGCACGTGGTATCCACTCAAGGAAGGTTACAACCACCCCAGCCAATCTCTAGAGCCACCTCCCACTCCTCAGTCATTAGACCCTCCCCCAGGCACACCAGATGCATCGCTGTCTCCAGAGTTCACCACCCTTTTCTTTCCCCCTTGCCCATTGCTCGTGCTGGTTCTTCAGCCAAGAATTCCGTTTTTCTATCTGACAAAAACCATATTCATTCCCCAGCACACAAGTCCATCTATCCACATTTCCCCTCACAATCGGCACGTGGGCCTTTCCTGGCATACGCTGCCTTCTGCCAGGCATCATGGCACCTTATAACTAATCTGTTATATCTGCTTTCCTTGCTAGACATGGAATTTCTGCCGAGCAACTATCCTGCCTCCTTTTGAGGGAGGGGCAGGGTCTCTCGTAGCCTAGGCTGGCTTCAGACTGGCCATGTAGCCAAAAGTGGTCTTAACTCCTGATCCTTCTGCCCTCACCTCCCAGGTGTTCGGGGTCACGGGCTTACACCACCACAGCTGGCTAATGATACTGCCCTTGAGTCTTTTGAATCAAGCACTGACTGAATGTAGTAACTGACATAAAATGGTTCAGTCAAAGTGCTGGGTCTGTGCAGTATCTTCTAGCCCCAAACTGGAAGCAAGCCTTAAATGTCTATGAAAGGCACCTTCATCTCATCAATGATACCCATCATTTCACCTGCTGCAAATATACTTCTCCTTTTACAAACTACACCTTTCTTGGGTAACTCTTTACAGAGAGCAACACTAGGGGATGTGTGCAGTGCACCCAGGATGCCCAACCCTAAGAAAAACATGATTCAGAAGACAATCCCCTTGCAAAGGTCTGTAGTGAATTCCAGAGCCAAAACAGACTTAGGATTATTTCCTATTTCAAACTATTCATGCCACTGCTTTCCTCTGTAATGGGGCGGGGAGGGGGACACCTAAGCAAAGTGCAAACCCTTCCTTTTTGGACTCCCCAAAAACCCTGTCCTTTTTTCTGGGGCAAAATTTACACAGCCAGCACTGAATGCAGGGCTAACAGGGAATTTAGACAATTCAAGCTCTCTGTTTTACACCTAAGAAAACAAAAGGGCAAGAGCCTGCCTGTCTTCCCATTGAGCATCAAGAAGGAGCACCCACACCCAGAAAAGTTTACGTGGAAAGAGAAACAAGGGTCTTGTGGTGAACGGCTTCAAGGGAGAGCCAGGCAAGATACTTTCTTCTTTTTTTTTTTTTTTAAGATATATGTATATACTTTATTAGTGCTCTAACTTCATGTACACCTGCATGCCAGAAGAGGGCATCAGATCCCAGTATAGATAGTTGGGAGCCACCTGGGAATTGAACTCAGGGCTTCTGGAAGAGCAGACAGTGCTCTTAACCACTGAGCCATCTCTCCAGGCAAAACTCTTACCCACAGAGAAATCACCAAGTCATGACTGGCTAAACAAGAAATGCCACTTATGGGGCAATTACCATGTTTTAGGCCCTGGGGCAGATACTGCCTGTATCCTGGTCCCCACCACAAACCCAGAGCTATCAGGAGAAGTCTCAGGGTCGCTGCAGAGGCTGTACTTTGAGGTAAGCTGTGTGGCTCCACCCTGACCTTTAGTTGGCATGAAGAGGATAGTCTTCAGGGACACAAGAAGGTATGGCGGAGGGTAGACACTGGGTCAGAGACCCTGGGTTGAGCTAATGAGAGATTGAACCTGACCTCCCACTATTCAGGTGTCAATTTTTTGTTGTTGTTTTGTTTCCTCAAAAGTAAGCATAGATTTGCTATCTATGGTCTAAAAATACTAATTCTCAAGTACTCTTGGAATGTTAAGTCTAAAAGAACAAGATTTGGCATTAAACTGTCAAGTTAACAAAGTATGTTAACGTGTTTCTGAAGCACCACCTTTCCTGGCCTCAGGCTGTGACATGCTGCTTATTGCCATCTTAGTAGCCCTTCGCCCTTTTCTTCTGAGCAGAGCCCAGCTGGCTAAAGGACCACCTTCCCAGTCTCCCTTGTCACCGAAGGAACCAGGCCAGACGAGATACCAGCAGAAGTTTCTGGGTAAGGTTTCTAGGAACCACTTTGGTGAGGCTGTGGGCATCCCAGAGGGGTGAGCACAGGAAAAGGGTGACCTTCCCTCCCCACGCCCCTCTACGGGGAGGAAGCAGACCTGAGGGACTTCTCCTTCTGCCGGTAGAGCCTGAGCACCTCCTCCTCCTCCTCTTGCCACAGCCTCTCTTCCAGCTGCTGCTGCTGCTTCTCTTTCTGCAGGTCTAACAGCAGCCTCTGGTCTTCCTCTGGTTCCTGGGTCACTGCCTCCTCCATGGCCTTCAGTATAGCCTCTGAGAACTGTTTTTGGGGAGCTTCAGGCTCTGCGGTTTGCCTGCATGGGGGAGGGGCAGCTTACCACTGCAGTGTTGGTACCCACGGAGGTCCCACAGCTACAGAACATCACACAAAATCTCTAATGGAGAGCCCACAAATGGGTCACACAGGGGCTGGCAGTAGAACACCATGAGCACCTATCCTGTGGTGCAAGCGCCATTGACTGGATAAGGTCTGGGGTCCTAGGAGAAGACAGCCCTGGGAGGCTATGGCCTGAGAGGTCAAGCCCTGAAGCTGTGGCTCCAGAACTGGCAGAGAAGAGAATGAAGTTCTGTCCCTCAGAGGCACACACACACACACACACACACACACACACACACACACACGGAATGGATCACAGTCCTGGTCTCCATGTCCCCACTGTGACTCTGCCTGCAGGTGAAGGCTCATTTCAGAAACTGGTCCCAGAGTCTGTTCTCTGCCTCTCAAACCAATCAGAGGCCGAGGTAATGCAGAAGAAGCTACAAAGTTCCCTGCCATGCTGCCAAAGGAGCCAGGTGCATCCCTGAGCCAAACATGGCAGAGGGCTTTCATCAGCTCAGGGTTAAATTAGTGTCTGGAAACGGATGAGAAACTCTGATCTAGCCACAAGAACAGTTAAGAAGATAGTGGTATAAGTTTACTGTGTGTCTAGGGCAGCAGTTCAACCTATGCATCACAACCCTCTTGGGGGTTGTATAACAGATAATCTGAATATCAGATGTTTACATTATGATTCATAACAGTAGCAAAATTACAGTTATGAAGTAGCAACAAAGTAATTTTATGGTGAGGGGGGAAGGAGGGGTCACCACAACATGAGAGACAGTATTAAAGGGTTGTAGCATTGAGAAGGTTGAGAGCCACTGCTCTAGAGTCTTGAGGACTAAAGAAAATATCAAAATACCAGTGACAACTGTGAACCATGAAAGCGGGATCAGGGTAAAGTATTTTACTTCCTTAAAGGCCAGGAGGCACATGCATTCCTGGGTCCCTGAGCCTCACGTTCCAACAGGTCTCAGTGCGGAAACACTCTTCTTGAGCAATGCTCGTGAACTATAGGCTGGCCAGGGCTCCATCCAGCAGGAACACTTGAAAGTCAAACAGGGGAGCTGGCCAGCCCAAATGAGAGCCCTGACACCCTCCCTCCAGCTCGGCAGTGAGGCAGATGGAAGGCAGCAGGAGGGGACAGACTGGAATGGCAGAACAGAACAAGGTGAAGAATCCCCCAGCAGCCCACAGAGACTAGTGAGAGAAAGAGAAGGCCAGTGACATCCCTTAAATACCATCAAGACCCGTCCCTCCCTATTCCTAAATTCAGAACTCAGGAAACAACCCTAAACCATGCTATGGATTCTCTGCTCCCAGCTCCGTCCCTTCCCTCCTTCCACATCCTGGCTTCCTCCAAGTCCTCTGACACAGCCCAGCTGACGGCAGATATAGCAACATGGCTGCCACCTCCCCTGAGAATACCGCCCTCCACGAGAGCCTCCCCTCCCAGCTCTCTGCCTCATCAACCCTCCAACTCATTTCCAGCCTTGGCAGAAAGCATCTTTTTTTTCCCAGTGACGGTACCTTTTAATGTCTGTCTCCCCTGTGGGCTGTGCAGCTATGAGGAGCCCTAGGGACAGATGCTGCAGGAAGATGAGACATCAGCCACACGTGCCTGGGCTATACACACCAGTGAACCTGCCTGCACACCTGACACATGGGCAGATGAGGCTGTTTCCTGCCTTCCTGCTTGAAAGACTTGAACACCTTGCTTAGCTCTAAAGCACTGAATGATGCCTGAAAGATCTAACTGGAAGCTGAGGGCTCTGGAAAAAGAAATAGGTCTGGTTTCAGGCCAAACCGTTCAGGTATCAGCCTCCGTGAGACCCAGTTTCCAGTCATGGGAGGCACCAGGGAGCCTAGTCATTTCAGGCTGGCCAAGAAGCTCAGAGACACACAGAGGTAGGCAGAGTGGGAAAGCAGGGAGGAAGAGGTGATCCCCAGGAGCATTCTAAAGTGCGTGTTGGTGGAGGGTACTAGTGCTAAGCTAGAGAGCCAGATCACACACACCCCCACGCTCTCCGCAGTAGTACTGGGGATCTAACTAGGACCTTGCAAATGCTAGGAAAACAACTGCTCTGCCACCCAGCTACGCGGCCAGCCAGTGGCTTGGATCCATTTACTACTCCGCAAATGCTCACAAAAGATGCAGGCGTCATGAGGTCTGCCACCTAAACCTCCAGACTCGGCTGGCAGATGTCGAACTTTCCATACCACTCTGTAAACCAACCAATTCCTACTGGAAAAGACTCAAGAAAAGCAAAGCAGGCATCTCCTAAGGGTGGGGACACATTGATCCTAAAGAGTCAGTCAAGTGTCTGGAGACCCCGGAAGGGACAACATCACCCAGACGAGAAGGAACATGAAATTGGGGCATGTGCAGCCAAGGTGTCTGGAGAGGAACCTAACTGGGCCTCCCCACAGAGGGGCTGGGACCAGCCCTTGACCTCTGCCTAGTTCTTCCTCTCTCTGAGTCACACTGTCCTCTCTCAGGACAGAGCTCCTGTCCTCGTGAACAGCGAGCTCCCTGGAGACCTGAGAAAGCCACATGTTTGTCACTGTAGGGCAGCTCACTCTCTGAAAAAGAATGCGGCTGCTGCATTCCCATGTGACTCCAGCAGGGTTAGGTGACAAGCTCAGTGGCCTGGGCGGCTCGCCATGAGTCAACAGCAGAAAAACTGTCTGCTCAACAGCCTTGGGTCCTTTGTAACCCTCATTCACCTGGGGAAAGGAGCAAACCCCAGAGCCTAGCAGAGCTACCTCAGGGCTCCAGAGAGCAAATCCACCTACTCTGACTCGCCAGCAAATCCCCACCCCAACCCCAAGCCCGTGTTTCCTTTCTAAAACATTTCATATTTATTTCAAGAGAAAAGTCGTGGTTGGAGGGCAGAGCATGCTTCTCCTGGTTCTTGTTAATGAGCCACGGGTTCCCCTCACCCACCCTCAGACCTTAGGTCCAGGTCAGGTACTCCAATGACCTGAACTAAGCCTGGGGTCAGTGATGGCTGGTGGAGCTCTCAAAGCTGAGCACAGAGCACCAAGGATGCATTCACCCTTTGCTCCACTTCTTGCCAGCCAACACTCAAGGGGAATGGGCATTCGAGCACGCCATACACTGGAAGACAGGACAGACACATAAAACTGGCCCTTACGCCTCTGGAGAGACAGGTGAGGTGGGACTGACTGCCACCTTCTCCTCGGGCTCCTCGGCCTCTTGCTGCCCAATGCCCAGCTCCTCGGCCTGGGAGTGTTTTTCCTCAGTCCTCTCAGGGAAAGCAGGTGGGCTCAGAACCTGCTCCCTTGCAAGCAATAAAGAAGCAACTGTGTTAGAGCCAGAACGGAAGGGCTCAACTTACACCCTATTGGGGTCAAAGAACTGTGACAAGCAGGGCAGCCCCAGGGAAACTTCCCTCCCTCACTCCCCAGTCCCCCTCCCTCCCAGTCTCTTCTCAGGTCATTTGAAGACCAGGCCTTCCCACAGGCGTGGGAAGAGAGATGGTCCCATCACCCAAGAAACTCTGCACACAAGTGTTCCACAGATGCTGCTGATTGAACACTGCTATAGCTAGGCCTCCCCTGTGGCTCATCCCAACTGTGTGAATCTTAAGACCAACATCTTCCTCTTTCAGGAACCAGAGGCACTGGGAAAGACACCCTGGGCTCTGGACCAAGCTGGGACAGAAAGGTCCCTCCATGTGGCTTCAGGAGGTCCTGGGGCTCTGCACTGCCCTCTGGCTGGGCCTGGGAGAAAGCAGTGCTCCAGCTCAGTTATGTATCGAATAGTGCCTGGCAGGGAGAGGCTGCTGAGAAGGGAGCTGAAAGGGGACCCCAGCAGGAATGGAGTAGCCAGGGCAATGGCATAGTCTGCCCCGGCAGGAGGCACACACTTATTCAAGAGTTCCTAGGAGCTCCCCTAATCAGGCTGGCTACCCTAATTTCAGCTTAATGCTGAGGGTTATGAAGAAGCAGATTCGCCACCCCCAGCCGGCTTCTGCTTCTCTGCTCCTGTTGCTTTGGCTGCAGCATCTCCAACAGCTCATACCCCATCTCCAGACCCACTGTTCCCCACTATCACAATGACACATGGAGGGGCCCCTTCTTCCTCAGCCTTACCTCTGGACGAGGGACAGTGGGGTGGGGCTGGCTACAGAGTTCTTCCCAGGCTCCTCAGGTTGCCCCTCCAGGGTCTGCAGAGGCCCTTTCTCAGCGACTTGGCTGTGAAGGGTACTCTGGAGCCGCTCCCTAGGCAGAAATGGGAAAGAAAACCTGGTCAGGTCAGCCAGAGGAGCAAGGTTAGATCTCTACTTGGAAAGCAAGAAGAGAACACGCAGTGCGCGAGTACGGTGTGCACTGGTCCCCCTCCTTGGCTGGACAGGAGTTGCCGCCCCCACACCCACAGAGAGCCCAGACACAGCAGCCACACATGCAGCAGGAGAGCCTCCTCCTTCCCAGCTCCGTCCTGCAGGGTTACAGCTGTGCTCTCAGCGCCCTGCTGCATTTGCCTGGCCCAGCGGCTGAGCACCTTCACAGATATGTCCATTCTTGGAATTCAACATCACTGGGGCCTGGGATGGATGAAAGAATCAAGGGAAAATGGGGAAAGAAGGGCTGGAGAGATGGCTCAGTGGTTGAGAGCACGTACTGCTCTTCCAAGGACCTGAGTTCGATTCCCAGCACCCGTGTCAGATGGCTCACAACTGCCTGTAATTTCAGCTCCAGAGTTTCTAACACCTCTGGCCTTTGTGTACACTCACATTCATGAGTACACATGCATGCACAAACACACACACACACACACACACACTTAGAAATCAAATAGGTTTTATTTAAAAATGGGAAGGGAAAGGTTGGAAAAATGACTCACTGTTATTACAGAAAACTCAGGTTCAATCCCCAGTACCCACAACCATCTGTAACTCTAGTTCCAGGGGATCCAATATCCTCTTCTGACCTCCTCAGGCACCCGGCACACACGTGGTACACAGTCATACATGCAGGCAAAACATTCACACATATAAAATAAATCTAAAATATGAAAATAAACGGGGAAAGGAGATGCCAGATACAGGTGGTCAGACAATACCCAGTGCAGGAAGCCTTACTGAATACATTGAAGGAAGCCTTCAGACCACTTTCTCAGATCCAAGAAGAAGAGGACTACTGCCCTTCATTTTCTTGCCCTCCTCCTTTCATGGGGTGAGGCCAGAGGAAAACACACACACACATGCACACACACACGACCCACACATGCACAGACACAGTCTGCACAGCCAACTCCACCATCATGGGAAGAACCTTGGCTCAGATCGCTGAGCTTTGGTACCGAAGAACACGGTTCTCCAGACCTCCAACAGGCCACGTCAGCCCTGGCACATGACCAGATGCACACAGCTTAATCAACCCAATCCAATAAGGAAGACGGAGCCCTGGACTCCCCACAGGGCCGTGTTCGAAGTCCTGCCAAGTGACACTTCACACTCCCATCCCAGTACACCACCACAGACAGGGTTCGTCCTCCTACCGCCCACTCATCCACCCCGCACCCCGCACCCCACCCCACCTCCCGCCACATATACACACACCTTGCGCTGCCAGCTAGCCAGGTCTGTCTTCCGGCGAGGGTGTACTAAGCTGGTGTGAACCATAAGGACCAGGAATTCTACCCATGCCCACACCCCCCTGAGACACATGATGCCTTTGGTCCCTGAGGCAGCCTCCCGCTATACCTCCCAGAGACTTGGGAATGCTTGTTCTGTGGCTCCGCTCTGCTGGGCTCGCTGTCATCTTGCTCTTCGTGGCCTGACCCCTGGGCCTGCAAACAAGAAGCCAGGGAAGATAAGAAGTGCATCAGGGGGCTCTGTACCGCAAGGGTCTCTTCTCCTGCCAAGCTAAATGCTAAGCAGGCGCGCTGAGATATCTCACAGGGGCCGCTGAGACACAGGACAGGTCTGTCTGCTTCCTAAGCTGCTTCCTAAGCTCTAGCTAAGCCCACGATGCACAGCTGGAACAGGAGATGAGTAAACATGGTTCCTGCACACACAGATAGGAGCCTGAAGCCCAGGGTGGGGAAGGTGGGACACAACCCAGGAGCCTGGCCTGCCGCCTGCACCGCTAGCTGCAGAGAAGGCAGCGGTCTCCGTGAACACCCTAAATTTGCCAAGGCCTGGGTCAGCAGGGCTGTGCTACAGGAGTGCCAAAATAAAATGGGCAGATGAAAGGCGGTGGTGGAAAAGCACACCAGGAGGGAAGAATTCTGAAGCACCAGGTGAAACAGGTGCAGGACTATGCTCCAAACTGGAGAGAACCATGTGACTCTGGGAGGGAGACAGCAACGTCCCTTACTGCTCCATTCCAGGACATGAATCCCCATTAGCAGACAATGAGCTTCCCCGCTTCCCAAGTCTGGTACTTGAAAACAAACCCCCAAATCTTATTCACATCTTGGGTATCCAGGCAAATTTAGAAAGCTGTTTTGTTTTTTTTTTTAAAGCAATATTTTTATATCTTCAAATAATTTGCAAAGAAATGAAGTTGTGAAGTCAGCCTGGGATCCACTCTTTGTTCCAGAACATCCTGCCAGCAGGTGCCTCCTCCCCTGAACTATGGCAGGGTAAAGCATGGCTCCCAGGGCTTCAGTAAGGGTGAAATGCCCTGCACATAAGCACAACTTCTGCCTTAGGAAGACAGGCTGCAGTGCCAGCCCCCCCACCCACAGACACACACACACATATCCTCCCTCTCAGCCCTGACAGAGAGAAAAGAAAAGCCCAGTGCCAGCACCAGGCCCCACTCTAGGACAAGGCCCCCTGACAGGAGCACCGTCTGCTCTAGGATTCAGGAGTCACTGAGAGAGGTGGGACAGGAGACAGATCACTCTGCCTTCCACAGAGAGGTCCCAGCCCTGTGTCCCCCCCCACACACACACACACACTTCTCCTCTGGCAGCTTGAACCCCTGCAGTTGCATCTGACTCTGACATCTGGGTGGGTAAGGAAGGACAGGGCTTGCACTAAAACCCAGCTCCCCCAAATTACATTAGTGCTAGCAATGCCATCTGTGGGTTCCTCTTGGAGCCTGAAACAGAAGGGCTCCTCGCCAGGGCTGCCTCTCCTCATTGCATCAGCCTGGGCAGAGCTGACACACAGACAGGCAGACACAGCCTCCTCACCCCACCTCATTCTCCTTCTAGTGTTCTGCTCACCATGCATCTTCCCTGCAAACCACCAAGGTCATCCTCTTGTTCTCTACTTTCTTAGAAAAAAAGAGATCACATAGACTGACTGCGCTTCACAAACTAAAATGTAAGTAACAAAGCAAGATGACTGTAATAAAACCTCGAAGTGAAACCAAAGCCACAAAAGACTCTGGGACCGTGAGGACAGAGAGGCAGACTGGAGCTAGCCACAGACCACATCATTCTGTCTGTCCCCTTCTTGCTTCATGTCCTGTACTTTTGCAACAAACTGAAGCAGTAGCTTCCTGACAGAGGAGAAGGAATGACTTGGAAAAAAACCAGATGGTGGGTTTTCTGAATAGGTGGACTTGCTCCCTAGAACTTTTGTCCCAGAAAAGGAAGGAAGAACCCCATAAAGGACAGGGTGTGGTGGCACTTGTCAGAAAGGGGAGCAAAACAAGCACTGGTTAAGCCTCTGGCCTAACACTACTCAAGACCCCAGCCTTACCTCAGCTCCTGAGTTTTGCTTTCAAGATCTAGTCCCAAGGTGGAAGCAGGAGGATTGCAAGTTTGAGACAAGCCTGGGTAACTTAGAGGGTTATTCTTTAATCACAGGGTCTAGGGTGCCAAGGTGTAGCTAAATGGTAAAACACTTGCCTAGCAAACATAAAGCCTTACACGGAAGGGGGGGGTGTTAGCTTGTGATGACAGTTTCAAAGGAATACATGTGGTAAAATGTATCAAATTTTTCTCTTTATTTTTTTAAAAAGATTACTTATTTATTATTTATACAGTTCTCTGCCTGCATGTGTGCCAGCAGGCCAGAAGAGGGCACCAGGTGTCACTAGAAGGTTGTGAGCCACCATGTGGTTGCTGGGAGTTGAACTCAGGATCTCTGGAAGAACAACCAGTGCTCTTAAACTCTGAGCCATCTCCCCAGCCCCAAATTTTTTCTCTTTAAACATGCAGTTTATTGTATGTTACTTATATCTGAAGCTGCATAATTTTCTTCCCCTGCTGGGGATGGAATCCAGGGGCTCACATATGCTAGGCCAGTGCTCTTACCACTAAGCTAGACTCCTTGACATAAACAAAACCTAAGGTAGTTTAATTCCAAGGCCCTCCATGTTCCTAGGGAGAGATCAGAGCAGAGGAGGGGTGGCTAGAGTCCCAGAGGACCACAAGGAGGACTGCACCTGTGGTTCTGCCCACACTGTGAAGTGGCTGCTGCACCCTCCTGCAGCCCCACCCTTCTATACCCTTGAAGATGGGAGAGCTGCAGGCTGAGCCCTGTCAGGGCACTGTTGGCCAGTCAGCCAGAGCATCTAGTGAGACCCACACTCTGGCATGCTGGCTGAAGTATGAATTACAACTTCCTCTATTAGGGTTGACTGCCTGCAGGCAGTGGCTGCTGAAGACTACTAACTCCAGGCCACAGCCACAGAACCCACCGTGCCCTATGCACCTGGTGGCTTCCTGCTCACTTATTAACAAAGGGGCCCCAAATGCACCTGCTCCAAGCCCTGTCTACTGCTCTCATCCCAGCTTTACATCCTCAGCACTGTTAACAGGGGTTGACCAAAGTCACCCAGGCAGGTGCCAGCCAGGCCTGAAAGGAGTGTGTGGGCTTCAATATGAATATGAAATATGCAATGTGAAATATTCAGTATGAAAGCACTGTGCACCCTGTATGTGCCAGCACCCATCACACGGAGGGCTCCCAGGCTGGGTTCAAACCAAACATCCTGTTGTTGCACCCAACCGATTCCATCCACTCAAACCAGCTGCTCCCTAAAACCTGCAGAGATGGTGTGCCAGAATCTCTCTTCTAGCCATCCACAAAAGAGAAAAACAAACGCCATGACGTGACTGACGTGACTGACGCTCCTTTAGGGCAATGCTTCAGGCACTTTTGTACCCTAATGAGTAGAGGCCAGCTTACATCTGGCCGAGGAGACAGACAAAACACTGTAAGAGCAAAGTAAGAATCTTGGGAGCAGAGAGGGGACAACTCACCTCCTCCTCCTCCAAGCAGGCACCAGAACTGGGCCTCAAAGCCTAAAGAAGAAAATGCAGAGGTCAAAGGGGAACCAGCAGGGCCAGCAGGGCAGTCACAAGGTACAGCGTGTACAGGCTGATAAGGAGAGTTGCAGACCTAGCTGCTGGGTGGCAGAGCCGGGGGAATGGGTGGGCAGGTGGTTCGCCCTCAGTTGCTGAGTGAATAAATGGACAGGAGGCAGGGCAGGAATGTTGCAATGCACAGCAGCAAAATGAAGCCCCATCAGAGGCAAGTGTCTAGAGGGAAGAGGCTGTCCAGGAGCCCACTCGGTGTCAAGGAGGAGTCATCTGTGGGTCACCCCTAAAATTAGCTGCCAAAGAAAGTGAGGCCCTAGCAGAGACCACCCAGACTCACCTCCCAGCGGGCTCCACCCAAGACGGGAGAAAGCATGTCACCATCCAGCAGGTGCTCGGACATCCTGCTTCGAAAACCAAGGTCCTGGAGAGGGTGGAGAGGAGAAAGTCAGCTCTGCGCTTGCCAACCTTTCAGAAGGGTGTGCACTGTGTCCTAGGCACCGAGCTCAGCACTGTGACATTGACGTCCTCAAAGCTAACAAGATGATAAGATGAGCAGAATCAAGAGCGTTCGCTGTCTGCACTAAGGGGAGAGTGTGGACACCCACTGTAAAGTTCTTCTGACTCTTCCATATGCTTGGTATTTTTTCATAATAAAATTATAGGCAAAAATAACCCTGCGAGACTGACATGCTCATGCCCTTTGGATGCAGCTGCAGGATGGGGGCGGGGAGGGGGGGGTGTAATTTGGTCCAGGACAAAAAGCTGTTTACAAAAAGCTGCAGGTCAGATGAGCCCCGGGCCTGACTCTTTCCATGACACATGCTGCCCAGCATGGCTCTTCCCAGCTGTCTCCCCTTCCCTCCCTCTCCCCTCCCTTTCTCCCCAACCCACCCCACGCCCAAGCAGGGCAGAAGTGCCAGCAAACCCTTGGAAGTGAGGCTTGACGGGCTCCTGCCGGATCATCTTTTCCCTCTTCCTATATAGGTGGCCCTCTCTCTGGACAACGGGATTCATTAGCAATGCTTTGTCCACAGAGTCCTTTGGGGGACACAGCAGATGCCCACACCTAGCCCAATTCCTCACTGCCCTTTGGCTGCCACGGGGCCACACCATACCCCTTCTGAGCCTAAGAGCTCTGCTGAGCTAAGTGAAGGATCGCTATCCCACAGTATTCTACACAGGGGAAGTTTGGTCATCAGCTTGATGGGTGGCAGGACACCCGGGCAAGGTCAGCTTCCTCCCTCCACATCCAGGGTGAAGAAGAATGCTGATGGGCTCGAAAAGCACACGGTGGCAGTTTTGGAAGGACCAGACCACTTATTTCCAAGAGTTCAGTGATACAGTTATTCATCACTGTCAAGTATTTAGTTTGGTAAGGTTTCTGTTGTTCTGTTTTGGGTTTTTTGTTTGTTTGTTTGTTTGTTTTATTTTGTGTTTGCCAAAAAATGATTTTATTTTATTTTTATTTTATTTTATTTTTTGCTTACCTTTCTAGCCTTTCTTGTTTGTGGAGTTTACTTGGATTTTGATATTTTCCCTTCCATTTGATTTCTACTCCATCTAATGCAGCTGCCATCTGCTTCCAAAGCCCACGGCTCAGTGTGGGGCCAAAGCACTCCGCTGTCTAACCCTCTGCACCCCTCCTATCCTCTCTGCTCATCCCTGACCCTCTCCCACTAATCCCTTCCCTCATACCCTCCTCCTCCTAACAGATGGAGGGGGACATCCAGAGGCAAAAATTGGCCAAAAGTAGCTGAATCTTCCCTTTAGGACTCAGACTTGGCAAACAGACTTGAGATCCAGCAGGCTGGGTGGAAGGTCTAGAAAAGAGAAATCTTGAGTGACCTGGCAGTGCAGGTCACTCAACTCTCAGCATGGCTCAGTGGCCCGGAACAGCCTGGAGCCTCCTGGATTTAACGGTCCTGTCGATGGCCTCGCAGACAAGTCACCCGAAGCCAGAGCAGTAATGTTAGCACTTCACGGTGTCTGTGCTCCGCCTCACTCAGCTCCTACGGCAAACTGATGAAGTGGGCAGCGCTACCTAGCCCTGGCTACTGAGCTGAGAACCAGAACTAACGAAAGCTAATGTTGACCCCAGCTGTGTGGCCACTGGGAAAGTGCTTCTTTGCGAAGAAGGGAAGCCGAGCTCTTCCACACAGCCCTGATGCCCCTCACTCCAACTCACCAGGCCAAGGAAAGACTTTGGCTCAGAAGCTTCAGACTCTGAGAGCTGTGGGTCCTTCAAGCGCTCAAGGATCTCTGACTCCTGCAGAGATACAACCCAGAGAAAACCCCCAGTTGTTGAGGGCTTCTATCCATGGAATTCCCATCCGGCCACAGGGGCTGGCACAGGACTGAGCCCAAGATGAAGATCTAGCCATTCTGAAAACTAATAGATGCAAGAATGGGGCTAGGTACGCCTTGGCTGTGCTGATAGTGGACAAGCACAACCCAGATCAGAGCTGCAGGATTCAGACAGGAAGGGGGAGTTAAGAACAGTGGAGACAGAGAGTCAGCAGTTAGAATCATGCTATCTTAAAAAATAAAGTGTGTCTTAATGTGTGTGTATAACTCATGTGCATGCACGGTGTATGGATGTGTGGATGTGTGTGTGTGTGTTTGTGTACACACACACACATATATACATACATGTGTGTATACATACACATATACAGATATACTTATATACATATACATACACACAGACCTACTTCTTTCCACTTTGGTTATTGGGTAATCTTTGAATGCAACCACTTGCATGTTTGGGACTGGTACAGCAAACTCATAGAAATGGATGAGAAGAGTCATTCTGTAATCTGACTTACCCAGGCTGGTATAGAACACGCAACTCTGGTAGCCTTCATTCACCCCACCCTAACATACACATACACACACATACACACACACACACCCCTATCCTACTTTATAGGAACTCAGACTGCAACAAAGCAAGACAACACATAGGCGGAGAGAAGGAAAGAGGAGAAACAAAGAGCAGAAATATCCCCGGAGGTGCCCGGGGAAAAGTACACTTCTGCTCTGAATTCCCAGTGCCAGCAGCTCTGCAGTTTCATTCGGGATTTTACTGCCTGCTGGGTCTGGGCATATTTGTCACAATGAAGGGCTCTGGCAGATGTTGAAAGCTGAATGCGGCTCTGGACTCAGAGATACAGACATGGGGGCAGGAAGTTGTAAGGGGCTGGCGACAGCAGCAGCAGGCTCTAGCTGGCAACTGCCTTGGGTCGAGGGGCTTACCTCACCAGCGGCTTCTGAAATGCTCTCCTCCAGAGCAGAAGCCTCCTTCTGCTCCTTGGCTGCACTTTCCTTCCTGGAATCCTCCTCTCCTGTCTCCACTAGGTCCTCTGCCTGCTCCTTTTTAGAGACCTTGGCAGCCTGATCACCCTCAGGGTCCAACCCAGGAGCCCCTTGACTTGCAGAAGTCTTGAGATTGCAGTTGTCGTTTTCGTTCAGTGGGTTCCAGGGACCTGCCCCTCTTCCCCGGAACCTGCTGTCACTGGCACTGTCCACACTATTGTCTGCACCCTGGCTGAACAGCTTGCCGGGAGTGGGGGGCCGAGCGGGATCTGAGTCCAGAGAAGCATCCTTCTTGTCTGGCTGGCTGGTTCTTGGAGACTCCTGAAGAACAAAGACGGTGTCAGAAAGGAGCCAAAGTTTAGAAACTGACACAAGAGAGTGGCCATTCCTTGACTCTCTTGATTCCTGTTGGAGCTGTGACCCTAATGGTATCCCATATAGCTCTGTGTGTGCGTGTGTGTGTGTGTGTGTGTGTGTGTGTGTGTGTTCTCACTGAATCTGGAGCTCACCAGTTTGGTCACTAACTGGCCAGCATGTTCTGGGGATCCACCTTCTCTTTGCTGCCTGCCACCACAGGGGTTACAGTGCCATATCTGGATTTTTAAATGAGTGCTAGGGATCAGAACTCATGTCCACATGCTTGCAGAGCAACCACTTTACCCACTAAGCTGTCTCCCTGGCCCTCCCAAGCAAAGTGTTAAACAATATTGTTTTAATTATGGGTGGGGGTGGGGGTATGGGCACATAAGTGCAGGTGTCTGCAGAGGCCAGAGGTGTTGGCTCCTACTGGAACCAGAATTATGGGCAGTTCTAAACTACCCAATACAGGTACAGGGAACCAAACTCAGGTCCCGTGCAAAAGCAATTTGTGTTTTTACGTACTGTGAGCCATCACTTATTCACCCAACTAGCTTTGCAAAACACCGGTTGCTGCCCCGACTCACATCCAGATAAAGAGAATGGGAATTCTATGGTAGCAGAGATACATCCAGCTCGGGAACTGTACGTGAGGGGCTTAGAAATTACTGTGACTCTGCCATCATTTGTCACCTCCTCTGGTCCCATCAGCAACCCCACGGACAGCATCATCTGTCCAGGACTCACAGCCTGGGGTCCCTGAGAAGCAGGTGTCCAGATGGGATTGGCTGGGTAAGAGACCTGACAGAGGTGACAGAGGAGGGAGGGCCTGGAAACAGACAGGTCATCGCCTGTGATGGAGACAAAGACCAGCACGGGGCAGTTCTGGGAAAATCTGAACCAAGCAGAGTGCTCAAGTGGCTGCCGTCAGAGAAGTCCCACATTGGGCAGGAAAGGCCTTGGTCCCAAACCCCTGTTGGGACCTGTCACCAAAAGGGCCAGTAGCTGGCAGCTGGCAGTTTTCTAAATCTCCACTTCAGCTGGATCTCCTGAAAGGAAAACTGAACTGCACACTTAACCCACTGGCCACACCAGTGTTTTTCAAATTCAAAATCACTAGTGAAAATCCAAGACTTCTACTAAATTCTTCCCAGAGCTGACCAAAGCAGGAACAGAAAGGCCTCCCTCAGAAATTCAGCCAAGGATCTCTCCTGAGCTCAAGCTCAGGGCCTCCTTCCAGAGAAACATCTGTGTCGGCACTGAAGCTGTCAGGCTGAACAACTCCTGAGGGGGCTGGTTAAGGCTCCTTGATTCCCTGTCCTGAAGATTAAAACCAAGAGTGTGATTAGTGCTTTAGTTTGGATCTGAAATGTTCCCGAAAAGGCCCATGTGGTGGAAGCTTTCCTCGGGGTGGAAGGGTGGGAGGGGGTGAAATTTTAGGGCCAGGACCCTAATGTTCCCATTAGGAACAGGAGGTCTGCGGGTTCCTGGGGGCATGCCCCTGAAAGAGGCTGAGGGGCCTCGGTGCCCTTCTTCTCTTTGCTCCTTGGCTTATGATGTGAACATCTCTGCCGTGCCACATGGTCCTGCCATGGTGTGCTACCCCGCCAGGACACAAAATAGGGGGAGCTAATCAATCATGGCCTTCAACTTCAAAACTGCAGGCAGATATAAGCCTTCTCTTGATATTCTTAAGGTTTAATTCAGATGGTTCGCTACGACAGTGGAAAGCCAAGCACCACAAGGCAAGCCGGCAGCTCAAGAAGGCCCCAACATGTGTCTGCTGTTCCAGCACAGTGAAGACAGAACCACTGCAGATCTGGCAGCCGACTGACAGGCCAACCTGGGCTCTCCAAGAATGGTAAAGGGAGCGGGAGGTGCAATCTCGGCACTCATTTAAGTGAGGTAGGGAACTTGGAGCTGCGCCTGTCTACACTGTCGGTGCCCCAGAAACGATCACTAACATTCTGTGATGGGGAGAGCCACACACTCATCCTCTGGGAGCCCTCAGTGTGCCAGGGGCACACTACCTTAGGGAACAAGAGGTGACCAGAAGGATCCTGCCTGCAGGGCACTAGGCTAGCACTGAGAAAAAGTAGAGTGTCCCACATGGACCAAACCAAAGAGGCAGGTGTGACGCTGTTACCAAGCTGTTCCTGGAAGAAAAGCGGGTGAGGTGGAAAAGGCACATGCTAACCAGCACAGCTCTTATCACTGTCAACACTCAGACAGAGAAAACTACTGGATCCCTGAGTTGACAGAAGGGGGTGCGTGAGCCCTTTCTCTTTAGAAAGGCAGGGGGCACAGTGCATGGGTGTGTGTATATGTGGATGGGTGAGTGCGCACGCGTACCTGTGTGGTGTGTGTGTGTGTGTGTGTGTGTGTGCGCGCGCACATGCGCGCGCGTTCACCACATAACTCATTCAGCAACTGAAGCCAGTCCATGCTAGTCAGGCTCATCTTGGAATTAAGGAGGTTCTCCTGTCCTCCCACTTCAATCTGGGCATTAAACATAGTCTTAAAGGGTTACCTAGCAACAAATTTTGGATTAGGAGACAGAGGAAATGTCAGGACAAAGTATGCACTGTCTCAGCTGGCCCCAGCCCTCCCTGCTGCTCACAGTTCATTCCAGCCATATCTTACATCTCCTCCTGTTTGTCCTATTTCTCTACTCTGATATGCATATTCTCTTTGTTGTTAAAGAGGTCAGACTTGGCACATGCTAAGCCTGGACTCTACCACTAAGCCACTTATTCCTGGAACAACTACTTCCCCTCTCTATCCCCTGACAAACTACCACCGGTCCTCTCAGCTTCACCTCTCCCAGGAAGCCTTCCTTTGTCTTTGATCCTGGACCCTTGGTCTCTCTACCACAATAGCTATAATAGTTGGCAGGTTCTTTGCTTATTTTTTTTCGCTAGAGGAACTTTCTATTGAGCTCAGGACCCAGTTTCTGGCATATAAGGGTGTTCAGTAAAGTCTTGACTGAGTTTTAGGGTTTTTGTTGTTATTGTTTTTAGTTTAAGAATGCATGTGTCATGCCAAGTGGTGATGGTGCACATCTTTAACCCTAGTAGAGGCAGGTGGATGTCTGAGTTCGAGACCAGCCTGGACTACAGAGCAACTTGCAAGATAGCCAGGACTACACAGAGAAACCTTGTCTCAAAAACAAAACAGAAAGGACGTGTGCGTGGGGCAGTGGGAAGAGGTGAGGCTTCCTAAACTCCTCTCCCAAATGGAGGTGCAATATTTATTTGCCAAGGTCATATGGGGGTTAGACTATTTCATTACAGTGCACATTAAGTGAAATGTTAACTCTCAGCTATTCAAAATGATGGAAAAGCAAGTAGACCATGAAAACTTAGAGGGTAGCCCGGTATGGTGGTGCATGCCTTCAATCCCAGAGGCAGAAGCAGGCAGATCTCTGTGAATTCAAGGCCAGCCCTGTCTATATAGCAAGCCCTAGGCCAGACACTGCCAAGAAAAGAAAGAGAGAAAGAGAGAAGAGAGAGAAAGAGAGAAGAAAGAAAGAAAGAAAGAAAGAAAGAAAGAAAGAAAGAAAGAAAGAAAGGAAAGAAAGAAAGAAAGAAAGAAAGAAAGAAAGAAAGAAAGAAAGAAAGAAAGAAAGAAAGAAAGAAAGGGAAAGAAAGAGGGAGGGAGGGAGGGAGGAAGGAAGAAGGAAGGAAGGAAGAAGGAAGGAGAGAAGGAGGGAGGGAGGGAGGAAGGAAGGAGGGAAGAAGGAGGGAGGGAGGAAGGAAGGAAGGAAGGACGAAGGAAGAAGGAAGGAAGAAGGGAGGGAGGGAGGAAGGAAGGAAGAAGGAGGGAGGGAGGGAGGAAGGAAGGAAGGAAGGAAGGAAGGAAGGAAGGAGGGAAGAAGAGAGGAAGGAAGGAAGGAAGGAAGGAAGGAAGGAAGGAAGGAAGGAAAGAAAGAAAGAAAGAAAGAAAGAAAGAAAGAAAGAAAGAAAGAAAGAAAGAAAGAAAAAATAATAATTAAACTAAAAATGTTTAAATTCAAAGGGTATCAGTGGCTGGGATCAGCTCAATAGTACAGCTAGTACCTAGTATACCTGAGACCGGGCTCTAGTCCCAATACTGAGGGGGCTAGGGAAGGAGAGGATACCAGATTTAGGTGGATTCTCATTCTTTTTTTTTCTTTTTTTAAGATTTTGTTTTAGTCGTGTGTCCGTCTGTCTGCCCACCCATCTGCCTGCCTGTCTGTGTGTGTATGGGTACCCATGGAGACGAGAAGAGGGCATAAGATCTGCTGGAATTACAAACAGTTGTGAGCCACCTGATATGGGTGTTGGGCATCAACCCTGAGCGATCTCTGGGGAAAACAGTGAGTGATCCTAACCACCTCTCTAGCCCCTAGATTCCCATAGTTACAGTGGAGAGAACACACCTACAACACTCTGGAGCTTCATCCAGGCAGCTCTTAGCGGCTCTTGCTCCAGGCTCTGTGGGTGCACGTCTCTGCTCTGCGCCTCTCCTGCTCATACTCCCAACCTCTCCCTGCCTCAAGCTTAAACCCTTCAAAGAATGAATTTCAGCTTGGGGCACAGCTGAGTGTGTGCTTAAGGCATAAGGTCCCAGCGTCCACTGTCAGCATCCTGCCCCCCCCCCCAAAAAAGGAAGATTTCCATGTGACTGGATGGTCTCAATCTGCCTACCTAAACATAAAATTGCTAAAAAATAAGGCGGCCATTAAAATAAATGGCCTTAAAATAAAATAAAATAAATGGCCTTGGCCTGTGTCCACATCTATTGACTACATTGACAGCACAGCCAGAAATGGGTGGAGAAGCAGGAGAAGTTAAACACTAGCTGTCTCTCATCTATGAAAGGATGCAGGAAATCTGTATCTCAGCTGACTCCACATTTGCCCTGTTCACCTAGCCCCTGTCCTTGGCATGATGCCAGGCCTAGGGCCTGCAGCCCCCAGTATATGCACACTCCAGCCACCCATGTAGAGGCTCTTGCTCCAGGCTCTGTGTGTACATAGCTCTGCCCCACCCCTCTCATGCTCGTACTCCCAAACCTCCCCCTGCCTTGTCCCCAGGTCCTTTAGCTTCGAGGCATGTTTCAAGATTTTGCCATCTGCACGAGAAGGGGGTGAAGAGCAGTGATGGTCAGGACCACTTTGTGAATATCTAACACTTTTCAGAAGTCGTGAGCCCCGCCCCCACCTCAGATTGCAGTCTGACACCCTCACCTGCCCAGAGCATGAAAGCGTTGGCTCCTATGATGCACATAGAACCGGAGGGGAAAATCACAGGGGATCGGGGAGGCTACCTCAACAGCATGTCCACACACTCATACTGTTCTGGAGAGACCCCTCCGGGTCTCAGGCCCATTCAGTTGGTCTCGATTCTTTGCCCAGCTCCCCGGGCATAGCTGGTACTTTGCAGTCACACTGACATCATCCTGTGATTTCTAAGCCGAGGCACCCTCCCTCTCCTTTGACAGCTGATGGCTTTTCATCAGCACCACATGACCACATACTGCCTGCTCACCACCCTCTGCCTCCCTGCCCTCAGAAGCCTTCGGTGCGGGTTCCACAAACCTTTCCCTTTCAGTCTGCGACAGACTACCAATGGGTTTAGGCTGGAGAGCAAAGGAGGGAGACACTGACAGAGCTGCATTCTTGCTACCCTACTGCCCTCTCATGGAAATAAGAGCAAAATGACTGCTCGGCAGCACAGCGCAGAGTGAGCCCTAGAAGAAAGGCTGCAACAGGAGCTAACTGTGAGGGGCAGGGCATAATTGTACTCTGGGACAAAAGCCATTTTCAAAGGTCTGTGCCCAAGTGGAGGCAGCTTTGCCTACCTAGAAACCTACACTTATCTCCATCATTAACGTCTCCCTCAAGAAAAAGCCCTAATACCTACCTAAGGTTAGATCATAGGACTCCAACACCCCATGTGGAGTGAGACAGGAGTGAGAGGTGTCCAAGCATCACCTACTGCAGCCACTCCCCACAAGCCATTCAAATGTCTAAAACTCTCCTGCTCCTCCCACCCCTCCTCCCAAAGGGAAAACTTCAGAAGTCCAGATCGCGTCAAAAGAGAAAATACTGTTGACATCTGTACTCCACTACGAAGTAATCATGATCAAGCTACAGTGGAATTTCAATCCACCACTGATTGTAAGGAACAAATACTGTACCCAGACCCTGAGCGAGCTAAGGGAAGGAAGAAACACTCCATGCCTTCAGCTGTTAAACCAAACACTGCAAAGCACTCCCTGTGTCCCAGGCAGTGGGCTGGGTGCTGGGTACACAGACATAAATTATGTAGCACCAAGGTGCTCCACTCCCCAGAACCACCCTCTTTCTTCAAACGTGCAAGTCTTCCTGACAACCCTTCTCCTCACCACAGACATCCTCCCACGTGCAAACTGAGTGCCTCCCTCTGAGTCCACCAGTCAGTCCGCACTGGGTGATGGTGGGTGGGAAGAAAACAAAGTCCCCCTGTCAGAGAATCACACTGAATTCTTTACTCAAGCAGGCTAGTTCTGCTCAGAAGGAACAATTTTAAGGCAGACATGTATCAGATTGGAGATCCAGATGGGACAGTTGGGGAAAGTGTTATGTTTGGCACAAAGCACTAAAGTCACAATCAAAACATATCTGGCTGTGCAGAACCAAAAGGCCGGGCAGATTCTGGGATAATAAGCAATGCTCTACTATGCAATGGGTCCTGCCCCAAAGAGAGCGTTGAATCCCTTTAAAGATGCACCCACAGTGAGGTCGTAAGTACCAATACAGAGCCTGTCAGTCAGCATGTAGACGGAGACAGTGCCAGGCTACACAGAGAAACTTTATCTCAAAAAAACAAAACAAAAAAAACAAATAATAATACTAGAGGCTGAGGAGATGTCTCAGACGGTAAGAGTGCTTGCTATGCAAGCATGAGCCCCCATGTAAAAAGTCAGGTGTGGCCACGCACCTGTGACCCCAGGACTGTGGGAGGAAGATACAGAGAATCAGTGGGGCACGCTGGCTGCCAGCCTAGAGCCAGGCTCAGTGAGACGCCTATCTTGAGGAATAATTAGGCAGAGAGTGACACCCAATGTCCTCCTCTGGCCTCCACTTCAGCATATGCTCCAGCAAATACACATGTGTCACACACAGTCACATACACACAAAGAATAAGGTTAGTAAAGAAACCAACTGTAATTTGTGATGGGGGCACCTTTGCTTTTCTGGCCGGCTTTATGGCCATTCTAATGACGTAAAAGTGATTTGGACTTTAAGGTGTGAAAGGCACTAATAAAAACATAATAATAATATATAAGACTTGTATGGGGCTTAGACCTTGCAGTCAGTATTTAAATGTCTGTATGAATCTAATTAACAACTTCATGTTTCGTTGCTTATAACAAAAATTTGGAGACTATTTAGAGAACTGTTAATTGTTTAAAAATTAGTAAATCAGACACTGGACAGAGAACATACAACAGGAGAGGTTCCTATGATTTCTAAGTCCAGGCTTCAACACATGCCTGTGTGCTAGCCATGAAGAACATGCTGGTGGCAGCGCAGGCCAGCCCGCAGCAACAGGATGGGAACTTGGAAGCTATTCCTGCCCATTTGCTTTTTTCCATCCTTAAATCTTCCCTTGGGCTGTTCATTTACCTAGACTATCCCCTGTCTAAAATTTAGTCTCTCTTCAAAACCCAGGGCAAATGTTATCTCCTCCGCCAGGTTTGCTTGGTGTCTAGGCAAGAAATCTCTTCCCCATGTAGTGTACGAGGAGGCAAAGTATGCATATCTCATGCTCAAAGCACCTGCTAGTGCAAGGACTTCCAAAAACTAGGTCATTGATAGCTGAGAAAACAAAAGGATGCCCTGAACCCCAGAAATCCTGGGCAGACCCCAATAGACCAGTTCCCTTTCCAAATATGTTCCAAAGCCTGCAAAGCTTAGGAAGGAGGAAAAAAAAAAAAAAGATATGGCCTGAGGCATTTAGCAGCAAGGGCCTCAGGCTCTTACCTCGTACTCAAAGTTACCTCCCAGGGCACCAAGGTCCAGATGAAGGTTCTTGAGAAGCTTGCCGGAGCTTCGGACACTCTGCAAGCAAAAAGAACTGTGAGTGGTAACTTAGTTTTTCATTGCTGTGATAAGACTCCATGATCAAAAGCAACTTGGGGAGAAAGGGGTTCATTTCAGCTTACAACTCTCAGGTCACAGACCCTTACTGAAGGAGCTCAGGGAAGGGACTAGAGGCAAAAACTAACGTAGGGGCCAAGGAGGGGTGCTGCTTACTGGCTTGCTCCTCCTGGCTCGCTCAGCCTGCTTTCTTACACAGCCCAAGACCACTTGCTCAGGGAGGGCCCCACCACAGTGTGCTGGACACACATACTAGGGGAGGGGTATAGGGGGAGAAGAGGGAAGGAGGATGGGGTTGGGAGGAGATGAGGGAGGGGGCCACAGCTGTGATATAAAGTGAATAAATTGTAATAAATAACAAATTTAAAATTAAAAAAAAAGAGAGAGAGAGAGAGAGAAGAAAATGCCCCACAGGCTTGCCTACAGGCTAATTCAGGGAAGTATTTTTCCTCAGTCGGGGTTCCCTCTTCTCAGATAACTCTAGCCTGCGTCAAGTTGACAGAAAACACACACATACACACACTAGCTTGTGTCAAGGTGACAGAAACAGACACACACACATAAAACAAGTGGTAAGTCAAAAGGCCAGACCAACATGAAGCACATGCAGGAGAGTGGGGTACCCTGCAAGGCTCTGGAGGACTACAGGGCAGGTCTCACTGAGCAGGCCTTTACCCAGTGAGCACAAGGCCAAGCAAGTATGCTGGGCTCCCCAGATCAGATCAGACCTAAGAAGCATACAGGCTGGTCAAGAGAGGGGGTTATAGGTGGAAAGATCACTTTTATTTATTTTTAAAATGGGTGGGGGAGGGGGCAGGGATGGCCTCAGAGGTTAGCCAAAGACAGAGGCAGTCCATGTGCCCACCAACAGATGCCTGTGTAAACAGGACATGGTGCGCGCACACCCACCAGGCTTCAAAAGGAGTGTTTACATACCCACTGCACCATACTGAGTGAAAAGGTGCCAGACGCCAGAGAGTTTGCTCATGTAAAACATCTAGAACCGGCAAATTCATGAACAGGAAAAAAAAAAAAAAACAAACAGCCTAAGAGACTAGCAGGGGCTGGAGGAAAAAGTAATGACTTATTGTGTAGTGGATCAAAATTGGGATTATAAACAAGTTCTGAAAATGGACAGTAGTGATAGTAACATAATATTACAAAAAAAAACTAATATCCCTGAACTACTGTACAGTTAAAATAAGCTAAAACTGCACATGTATGTATGTGTGTGTGTGTGTGTGTGTGTGTTTGTGTGTTTAAGCACTTTACCACAATTAAAAAACAAACAAACAAACATATAGCCAGAGGGTTTCCAGGCCTGAAAGAGAATCTCACCATTACCTGGTTGTCACTTTCCTCTTCATCCTCCTCATTGGTCTCTTCCCCTAAAGTCAAGAGGCTCAGAGCATTCTTGCCTTCATGGACAGAACCCAAGAGACCCTTTGTACAAGCAGCAGCCTTGAGACCCTGTGGAGACTCCGAAACAGAAAGGGAGCAGGGGACTCACCAGGATGATCTTCAGAACCATCCCGACATGCTCCCAGTCAAGTCCTACTGTGTCCACAGATCTGGACTCTAATTCACACGGCTTACTCCCTTCCCATCTCCCACTGTTCCAGCCACATGGATGCGGAATTCAGCACACGTGGCCTACCCTACCCCAGCCCACCTCCACTGGCAGAGTGACTCCTCTCAGACTAGATGATGAACTCTGAAGACACAGCTTTCTGTAAGTGACAGGCCCCAGTTCCAAGTATGACACCCAAAAGGTCCCACAGTAACAACACACATGCACAGCAGAGAAAGGACTCACCAGTGTGGGTTCTCCAAGCTGCCCAGAGTCTGCCGAGCTCCCCAGGCTCACGCTCTGAGATCCACGAAGAGCAGAGGGTGGGGCATCCCCAAGGCCTCGTAAGGGAGCCAGGCCCCAAACTGGGGCCTGGACTGGGGCTAAGGGGGAACCCAGGACCTGGGCAACAGAACACATCTCGTTATAAACCCCAGAAACCAGGAGGTTCTCAGGATGTCAGAGACAGATATAAAAATAAAGCATCTAAATTCTGCCCGTTCAAGTTTAAACCGTCTCCGCTCGGAAGGCTGCTAATGAAACACAACATCCAGAAATACCATTGTGCCAACTGGGGGAGAAATCCAGGCTGGTTTCCTGATTCTGCTAACTTGTATGCTTGAGCACATCTGGCAGATGCTAAGACTTGGGGGCACATGACAAGTGAGCAGGACAGGGAGGCAGAGATGAAACCCTAATTACTAGAACTAGTAACCCTAGTTACTGACAACCGATGAGTCAAGAAAAAGCAGTCTCAACATGCTACTGACAAAGACAGAGGTAAACAGCAGAAGAAAGTGCGGGCCTCCTGGGAGGACCGTGCGTGCACCCGGAGGCTGCTGCACCTCAGCATGTGCCTTGGCATTCTCTTTGACTTGCTTTCCCCGATCCTCAGGAGAGCCAAGCGAAGGCTTCCATTATGCCAGTGAAGACTGGAGTCAAAATCCAGGCCAGGTCTGAATGTGTGGACCCTCAGGCTGCTCACAGCCTCTCACGTCCCCAGTTCCTTCATCTGCAAGATGAAGAGGGTCCATACTTGGCCCTGTGAGGTCTGCTCAGCAGCTCAAATGAGATGGTGAGCATGGGGGTGGG
The DNA here is from genome assembly GCF_030254825.1 of Meriones unguiculatus. Classification (NCBI taxonomy): domain Eukaryota; kingdom Metazoa; phylum Chordata; class Mammalia; order Rodentia; family Muridae; genus Meriones; species Meriones unguiculatus. Next base: position 181,388,223 of record NC_083349.1, read on the forward strand.
GGGGAAGCTTCTGTAAGGAGCCCAGGGCTGTAGCAACATTATGGAATCAATGTTGTTACAGAGCTCTGTCTTATGATCGTCTAACTTAGCAGAAGCAAGAGGCCAACGTAGGGGCTGGAGAGGTGGCTCAATGGTTAAGAGAGTCTGCCGATCTTCCAGAGGATCTGAGTTCATTCAGTTCCCATGACCCACCTCAGGCAGCTCACACGTAACTGCCTCCAACTCCAGTCCCAGACCACCTTTGACATTCTCTTCTGGCCTCCACAAGCACTTGCACTTGCACACAGGTACACACACATACACACACACACACACACACACACACACACAATCTTAAAAAAGAGATCAGCAAAGCATCCTGGGAACAAATTACAACGCTCTTCTAAACTTTTCTCAATTTACAATGTATAGAACAAAGAGAACGTATTTCATTCCACTCTAACCCCTAAAGAGTTTAAAAAAAAAAAAGAAAAGAGTGAGGAATCCAAGGTCAGAGTCACCACCCTGCTGGCCAGTCCTTACCTCTGGAGATCTCCCTCCTAGAACATCTCAGTCAGAGAGAAAAGCTACTGACAGAAAGCCGGCCAGTGACAAACTAGGCCCCCTCATTCTCACAGCCACCTAAGGTGGACTCTACCACTATGTGGAGACCTGACTTGGGGAAACGGAGGTGGGCGTGGGTCAAGAATCCTATCTAGAGTCACAGGCTTAGAGGGGACAGAGAGGGGGTTGAGCCCGGGATTATATTTCATGTGCCCTTAGGACTATGGTAGGAAAACGCACAGGAAGTTTCTCCCACTGGACTGTGAGCAAAACTGAGCCTGCCTGGCCTGCTCAGCCCTCCCACCAGCCCAAGCGTATTGGCAAGCAAAATCCTTCCCACGCTGTATTTATAGAAAATTACAGACTCCTGACATGGCTAATTTGCTCACGTGCTGGGGGCTTGAGGGAGAGAGACAGGCAGGCTGAGGGCTTTGTTCTCTGGGGCCTTTCCTGAAGCAGTGGTTAGCAGGGAAATTATACATCCCTGGCTCCTAGCTGATCGTCGTCTACAGATGGCCATTAATTCTGAGTGTGGGGCTGCACGTGCCGCTGCCCTTCAGGGCAGATAAACTTGATGCCATTGGGATAATTAAAACTTTCAGGATAATCTGTGGCCTATCCGGTATTTATAGTACTACACTAGTTATCAGAACTAACGGAGAGCCACTGCGTGTCAACAATTAGGGACCGGGTGGACAACTGGGCAAAGCCTCAGCTGGGCCCCAGCAAAACAGCTAGGGAACTCAGACTGAGACCCGTGGTCTCCACCCAACTTGACTTCTCAATAATGAACTGGGTGAATCTTGAAAATAACAAAGTGAAAGAATGACAAGATAAGCCCCGCCACTTGGAAAATCCTGGTAGGACAGTGAAGTCACAAACAGGGCCCACACAGCCTGACAGAGGCTAGTCATATGATTTTTCTGGGGACCCTGGGAGGCAAGGAGGAGAAGCAGCTGACTGGGTGGCAGCGGCAGACTGTGGGCACAGACCTCCCTGAGAGCGTCACTCTAGTGCTGTGTGCCTCCACGAAGGGACAGTGCAGAGCTGTGGAGAAGACTACCTACGTATCAATGGGCAGGAAAGCCTTCCCAAACCCCAGAAGGAGCCTGGATTCTGTACAAGGGCCACCTCACCCACCCTCAGAAGAGTCCCCTCAAAGCATGCGCACTGCCCATGAGCCTGGATACATCTAGGGAAGGGAATCAGCAGATAACCTCAGCTCCAGCCTGCAGGTGATGGAGCAGAACTTGAAAGCCAGGTCGTCTCATCAGGGGGCCTTTTGGGTAGTTAATGTATCCTCAGTTACTGAGTGAAGGTAGGGCCTGAGCACTAGAGCAACGCAGCTCCACCTGCTCCCTCCCTGCTGAGCTCGGAAAGGGCCCCCCCAAAGGCTTTAGGCCCCACTTCCTAAGAAGCCTACCTGGTTGAGAAGTTGCATCTTGCTGGGCTCTGCAGCAAGCCCAGCGTTGGAACTCGGCTGGACTAGCCCCTGCCTGAGGTCGTTGCTTGGCTGGCACTGTGCTTGCTGAGAGGCCTCCTGCCCAGCAGGGGCAGAGACCCCTTCCTGAGGATGCTGCAGCAGCTCTGGTTCCCAAGGCAGTAACCCGGGATCCCTCTCTAGAGTGCTGGTGGCCTTGGGTTCACCCTCACTAGACATCCTGGAAGACTCCGCGGCTATGCAACAGACCATGCCTGCGACTTCTTTGCACGGCATTTCCTGCATGTTCTCAGGCAGCCCCAGGCCCTCTAGCCGCCTGGAGATCTTGACCATCTGCAGGATGTGCTGGTAGAATCTCTGGTCCTCAGAATAGTCTTCGCTCTCGGACTGCTCCTCGGCAGAGCTCTGCATGTGGGACAACTGTGGCACCAGGAAGGGGCAGAAATGTGTATCTCTAGGCCCTGAGCCTGACTGGCCCATGACAGGAACAGACCCCTGGGGACTCTGAAGGTCCCAGGGGAAGTTGTTTACCTCACCTAGGATCTGTGAGCCCAGGGGTGAGGCGAGGCTACTACCCCCCTCCGCTACTGCTATCGGAGTCAGCCCCAGCCACACTAGGCTTCCCGTCTTCATTGGCAGGCTCTGGAGACTCGGGTGGACTATTCCTGTCTTCATTGGCAGACTCCCCTGAAGGGGGCTTTGGGACTGGTTCTGATGCCAGGGTGTCAGGTGGCATCGGTGGGAGTGCCTGTGGTGAATCCTCGGCTGAGGCCTCCGCAAGCTTGGGAGTGACAGACTCTGTTTCCTTGCAGCTCCCTGGGGTGTCCTTGTTGACAAGCTTGGAGACCTGTCCCATCCACGGTCCTGGAGGCTCTCTCCTCCACCTCCCCCTGCCCAGGTCCCCACCTTCCCCAGGAATCCCCTGCCAGCTCAGGTCTTCGGCTGGGCTGCTCTCTAGTAAAAACAGCTTGCTCTTCCTGGCAGGCAGCACGTGGTCAGATGAACAGAGGGACAGGGAATGCTCCTCCTCAGAGGATGGCAAGGGAGCGGGGCTCTGACCTTTGTCCCCTCCGGGGCCAGTGCAGCTCAGCGTAGCTATGCTGTGACTGTGGTGCTCCCCGAGCAGATGCAGGCCTTTGGAAGCTTCGGAAAGCTTGGAGTGGACAGGGGTGTGGCTCCTGCATTCTGACACATCCTGCCCATTCTGGAGTGGCTCGGCGCTCTGAGCACCCCCAGGGCCGGCTTTCTGCTGTCTGCTCCTCAATTCCAGCTTTTCTATTTCGGAGTCTGAAAATCCCAGGTAGATTTTCTCTGTTCCCTTCTGTGCTGACTCCAGACCCTGCGGGTCTCCTAATTCTGTCTTGCACTGGACGGGAGGCCTGCCTAAGATTTTCTCCACATCAGCAAAGATCTGGTGGGTTCGCGAAGCTTGGCCTTTGGAGAGTGGCTGCAGCTTGCCAGGAAGGGCACCCGTGAGGGGCCACGGTGTGTCGCCCAGCAAGCACGGGCTCCTCCCTTTCTTAAAGGAGGCCTCATTTCTAGCCTGCACCTCTTGATCTAGGTCCAGATCGGCAAGCCCAGGTGCTGGGAGAGGGGACAGGCCACGGAGGAAGGAGGAAGGAGGCAGAAGTCCCTGCTCAGGCTGTGTCTCCTAGATGGGTATATAAACATGCAAAGAATGCTAAGATTGACCCCCTGCCGGAGCCTTGCCACCTCAGCCCAAGGCCCACAGCAGAAAACCACCCTCCTTAAGGTAAAGCAGGAATCAGGGAGAGAAAAGAAAGGCCAAACCCCCTTAGGCTAAATATATGCCCTTTGCTAGGTTCTAGTTCCAAGACAGAGAGAGACAGAGACAGAGTCAGAGAGCAAGAGAGCGATCAAGAAAGAGAGAGAGCGCAGTATGAGTGACAGGGAAGAGAAGCAGGGCCACAGGTACACCAGAGCAGCCTGTCTGTTTCTATGCTGGGCTCCTACAGAGCAGCCATGAAGACACCACAGTCACCTGGAAGACACCTGTAAACTACAGCCATGCGATCCATCCCTAAGCTCCCCTAGCCCTCAGTTTCGTGATCAGTGACTTGTATAAAAGCCTTATCAAGGACTCCCAGAAAGGTCCTGGGAGGAAGAGAGGAAGCTGGGGAAACTCAGTCAAGTGCCTTCCACCACCAGCACAAGTCGGCACTGCTTAAAGACATTCGGTCATAGAACCTTGGGGCCACAAGAAAGCCTCAAGACAATCAACACCCCATGCAAAGACACCAACCGGCCAGCTGGGAGCACACATTTCCAGAGGGTCCAGGGAGCCCATGGGCTTCGGGCCTGACCACTGGACAAACTCAAGCTTGAGGTGACTGGCCTGGGCCCTCACAGTCCCACAGAGGACCCGAGGCTGTCCAGCCATCCTTCTTTCCTAGAACTACCAAAGGTGCCCCTTCTAACATGGAGCTCCTGGGATTCAAGCACACATCCAAAGCCACAGCTGTCGCCCAAGCCCACCTTGAGTTCGGGCTGGAGCCTGCCAGACGCCAAAATATCATTTTAGATTATCCTGGGCTAACGAAAGTCCCAACATCACTTTCTGCTTTTCAAATACATGGTAGTATTGGAAAAGTCTAAGATTCAATTTGGAAAGCGCCGGTCTTCATTCCCGATAGGATCGGGCTTCTCACCCTGTTTCTCAGACCTGTTTCTCAGCTTTATGTTTCTCGGGACATAAAGCTGGGGGCTGCAAGGGGTGCAGAACAGCCGCAGAACATGAACATGATGAAGGACTGAACGACTTAACAACTGTTCAAGGCCAGAACTGACCTCAGGGAAGAAGTGGGTTTGGGCATGAGGCTCAGCAATAGAATACCTGCCTAGCCCGTGCATGTGTGGCCCTGGGGATCCTAGGGGCTAGGGGGCGGTGCCAGATGAGACCCCAAATCAAAAGGACAAAACAACTGGACCACTGAGAGTTGAAAGAGTCTTCCAAATGCTCCACACAGGGCTGAACCCAGCTGCTTCTTCAGGCTGGCTGCCCCATGTGTGCATGAAGGGAACAGTCTGCCCTGAACCACAGGGCCTTACTTTATAAGGCTCTCACTAAGCTCCTCCTGAAGTAAGGGTGATGGCTTCCACCTCCCACAGGGACACATAAATAATGGGCAGAGCCCTCAGAACTAAGCCCAGAAGCTACTGGAGACCAAGTGAGTATGATACAGTTTAACTGCTGTTACCCTGCGCTAGCCAAGGACACTGGCCACAAAGACCATGGCTTTATCAGTTACAGGTCAGCCTCAAACTTGTGATCCTCCAGACTCAGCCTTCCAAGTACTAGGACTGCACACATGCAGCACCAAGCCCAGCTTTTCTTTTAAAACTTGAAGATAATTTTAAAATGATGAGCCCACACCAGGGCAGCCTGAGGTCAACTCAACCACTCCTGTCTCTGTTCCCCACTTCATCAAATGCAAAACACGGACCTTGCCCCGCTGAGCTCACCTTGTCACGTAACTCGTGCTTCCCAAGGAGAGAGAAGGAATTATTTACAGAAGTAACAACTGTGAGAGGCTGAAAGAAAAATCTACCAGGTAAAATGAGACAATGTCCTGCCCCTAATTCACCATTGTTTTAAGCCCTGGAAGGTCACCACACCTCCTTGGGCTGCAGCCCTGTCTAAGTGCTGGCCTTAGGCTTGCTTACCAGGGGACTTCTGGAGGTCTCTTTGTCCTTCTTGTTTTTCTTTTCCTTTTTCTTTTTCTTGTCCTTTTTCTTAAAAGCCCCAGGAGCCAACCACTTCTCCCGTTCTTGGATCACCAACTTCCGATAGTACTCATCACATGGATGGTCCCAGATGGACTGCCCGGTGTCAAAGTTGAAATAGTAAAGGTCACCTGTAATGTTCTGGCTAGGGGTGAGCAGAGTTCAGAAGTTAGTCCCTTCTAAGGTCCAGCAAGAGCAAAATTCATTTAAACAGAACAAACATTGGGATATATAAACTAACTTATAGCAACAAAGAGTTGGTTTTTTGTTTTGTTTTGGGTTTTTGTTTTGTTTTTCGGGTTTTTTGTTTGGTTGGTTTGTTGGTTTGGTTTGGTTTTTTGCTTTTTGGAGACAAGGTTTCTCTGTGTAGCCTTGGCTGTCCTGGACTCACTTTGTAGACCAGGCTAGCCTCGAACTCACAGAAATCCACCCACTTCTGCCTCCTGAGTGCTGGGATTAAAGGTGTGCACCACCACCCATCTCAGACAGTTATTTTTAAAGTGTGCTAAACATCAAATTTGACACTGAACAGTAAATAAATAAGGAATTGAAAAATAAACCTAGGAAATTACCCAGAACACAACATGAAAGAGAAGGTGGAATTTTTAAATATGAGAAATAAATTCATGGAGGATAAAGTATGAATATTCAAAGTTGCCACAGTAACTAACTTTCTTTCTTCGTTTTATTGTTTTTCTAACACAAGCAACAAACTTCCAAAAGATTTCTCAAGGAAAAGAGACACCTGAAAATAAACTAACTTTTTTTTTTTTTTTTTTTTAATGAGGCTGGAGAGATGTCTCAGTGGTTAAGAGCACTTGCCATTCTTGCAGAAGATCGGGGCTCAGTTCCCAGCACCCACATGGCAGCTCAAAACTGTGTGTAACTACAGTTCCAAACTCCTGACACCCTCCTTTGACCGTCTCAGGCATCTGCAGTCACAATGTATATACAGACAAGCAGGCACCCACATACACATACACATACACATTTTTTTAAATTATGTTTCTCTATACAGTATTCTAGGCACAGTATTTCCGGTCTGAGACAGTGGAGGAGGTCCACCCCTCTAATCTCAGCACTCAAGATGTGGAAGTTGAAGGGCCAAGTTCAAGGTTGTCATCTCTTTCAATCTGAGAACTGACTAATTTACAAAGTCGGTTCGGGCTACACGGAGAGACTCGAAGAACAAAGCAAAGCAGAAAAAAAAAAAGCTGAATAGTCTTAATATCTCATAGGGGCAGGGATGAGAAAGGGTCTCATTACGGAATTTTGGCTGGGCTGGAATTCCCTATGAGAACCAGGCTTGGCTGGCCTCAAACTTACAAGAATCCTGCCTTTGCCTCTTGTTTTTGTGCACTTATCCACACACAGATTAATTTTAATTGTAGAACTGGATCTGAAGTTAAAACTCCCTCCCCCAAATAAGTTCTAGGACCAGATGATCACAATGGTAAATGCTAACAAATATTTAAAGCAAAAATAACTGCAATCCTTGTCTAATAAAATTGTCCATAAACCTGAAGAGGAAAAAAATTCTCATTCTATGAAGACAACAATAACATGGCAGAAAACAAGATAAAGACATTATGAGAAAATGATGCTATAGACCAGTTTCCCCCATGGACACAGATGCAATAACAACTAATGTGATTTTAGAAGATCAAACCCCATAAAATATAAAAAGGATCATACATCATGACCAAGTGGAGTTATCCTAGGAATATGAACTTTGGTTTAACGTTTGAAAATCTGGGTCAGAGAGACGGCTCAGCTGGTGAACATGCTTACAGCCAAGCCTGAGGACCTGAGTTCCCTTCCAGGATCCCACATGCTAGGAGAGGACCAACTCTCACAAGTTGTCCTCTGACCTCCATACTCAGAAGTGCTATGATAAGCCCACACTCACACACCCGAATAAATACACAGATATGTAGGTAGATATAGATAAATAAATGTAATTTAAAATTAATTAATAAAAATAAATGAAAATCAATAAATTTGACTATTAGAAAAGACTGAAAAAGAAAAATATGGATGTAGAAAAGCACTGGATTGAATCCGTCTATCCCTTCTCCAATTCTCAGGAGCCACAGAAGAAACTCCCCTGGTGAAGGTCATTTACAGGAAGCCTACAGCCAACAGCTACCTGATGATGAAAACTGAGAGCTTTCGCCCTAAGGAACAAAGCAAAGACATCCGCTGTCTCTGCCTCTGCTTAATGATGCTGAAGGCTCTGGTCACTAGGCAGCAGATTAGAAAGGAAGAGGCAGAAATACCTTTATTCCGAGGAGACAAAATCACTTCTGTAGAAAATCCTACAGAATCTTAAAAATAAGTAAATAAATAAATAAACCAGTAGGCCTGACATAATTGATTTTGGCAAGGTTGTACAGTGCAAGATCAATATCCAGAAACCAATTTTACTTCTCTATAAAAGCAACAAACAATTGGAGACTGAAAATACAGCATTTACAAAAGCATCAAACATGAACTACTTAAGGACAAATCTGATAAAGAAAGGCAAGACATGTACACAGAAGCTATTAAACATTTCTTAGAGATATTAAAGGAAACCTAAATAAATGGAAACAGATGGTGTTCATAGGCTGGAAGATTCAATAGCACTTAAGATACCTATTCTCCTCTAATTGATTTATGTGCAATCCCAATCCAAACGGTAAAGTGACAAGACAAAGTTTAAATTCACAAGGAAATGACAGAACTTAGAATGAGACTTTGAAAATGAGAACTAGGGGCTAGAGTGGTAGCTCAGTGTTTAAGGACTGGCTCCTTTTCAGAGGACCCAGGTTCAATTCCCAGCATCTACATGGTGGCTCATATCCATCTGTAACTCTAGTTCCAAGGGATCCAAGTCCGTCTTCTGACTCCTCAGGCACCAAGGATGCATGTGGTACAGACATAGATGCATGCAAAATATCCATAAACATTAAATAACTAACAATAAGAAGAAATGGGAACAAGATTGGAATACCTACCCTGAAAGATTTCAAGACTATTTTGTTGTTGTTGTTTTTGGTTTTGGGGTTTTGTTTTGTTTTGTCAAGACTTATTATAAAGCCGTATAATAAGAAAGAACAGCACAAGACATATGACTACATCAATGGAAGACAGAAGGAAATACAGAAACTCATTTCTTTTTTAAACATCTGTGGGTGTTTTGTCTGTGTGTATATGTGCATCACATGTGCCTGGTACCCTTGGAGGCCAGAGGGAACATAGAATCCCCTGGAACTAGAGTTATAGACCATGAGTGTGCTAGGAATCAAACCTGGGTCCTCTGGAAAAGCAGCCAGTGCTCTTAACCACCTAGCCATTGCTCTAGCCCCAGAAACGGATTCTCTTATGCATGATTAGTCTCAAAAAAAAAAAAAAAATCTAAATGTTCTTTAGTATAAGAGGGTTTTTTGTTTGTATGTTTGCTCGTTTGTTTGTTTTAGAATGTGATACACCTGAAGTAGGGACATAGTTAGGTTATAGAGTGCCTGGGTAGCATGCACTGGCTCTATGTTCCAGCCTCATTAACATACACACACAAATACACACACATGTAAGACGTGGCGTGTCTAATAAGACAAAGTATGTAACTGCTAAAATAAAAAGGTAAGGTAGTGCGATGATTAGTTAGTTTTAAACATCAACTTGGCCAAAACCTAGAATCACCCAGGAATACAGTCTCAATTGAGAAATAGAAATAAAAATTCTAGATCCAGATCCAGTTGAGCTACGGCATGTCTGGGGGGGGGGGAATTGAATTGAATTGACAGTAGTCCATGATGTGGGTATCATCACTTGCTGATTTGGGGCCTGGTACTGTATACGAGGAGAGAGGAGAGTGTGGTAATGCTTGACTTTAATCAGCACTCCGGAGACAGAGGCTGTGAGTTCAAAGCCAGCCCGGTGTGCACAGTGAGTTCTAGACTGGCCATGGTTACACATTGAGACTGTCTCAAAACAAACAAAGGCAAAGAGAATGGCTGGGTAGCAAGTCACACAGATACACCGTTTCTGTGTGTGCTTGGCTATGGATATGATGTGAACAGCAGCCTCAAGCTCTTGCTCCTGGACTTCTCAACGTGACGGAGATGGACTGTCACCTAGAACTGCAAGCTAACACAAAGCCTTCCTCCCTGAAGTTGCTTTTGGTTAAGGTATTTTATCATAGCAACAGAAATGAAATTATTACAAGAAGACAAATTAAGCATGATGGCATATGCCTATAATCCCAACATTCAAGAAGCTGAGGAAGGAGGTTCACAGGTTCATAGCCAGCCTAGTCTACACAGTAAAACCTTGTCTTAAAACAAAACAACAGCTCTCGGCCTTAGCGCCATCTTCCTTGCAACTCCTGCGCCATGAGAGCGAAGTGGCGGAAGAAGCGAATGCGCAGGCTGAAGCGCAAGAGAAGAAAGATGAGGCAGAGGTCCAAGTAAATGGACTTGGCACCACGAAGGCTGCAGAAGTGAAGGATGCTGAAGGCCAGGACGCTGGTGCAAGCTGTCGGCCTGGGACCGCCCCTGTGGGCAGTACCGCCTCTGATGGCCTCTGGAACACCCTCGCCGAGACCACCCGAGCAGCAGGCTGCCTTCCCTGCAACCGGAACAGCCCCGCTCGCCTTCTGCCCTGGACCTTTGTCATTCTGGACTAGTTCTGTTCGCTTGTGGCCAAGTGTAACTCGTGTACAATAAACCATCAATCTCGCTGTCTGAGCTGAAGAATCAAAAAAAAAAAAAAAAAACAAAAACAAAACAACAGGGGCTGGAGAGATGGCTCAGTGGTTAAGAGCACTGACTGCTCTTCCAGAGGACCTGAGTTCAATTCCCAGCAACCACATGGTGGCTCGCAACCATCTATAAGGAATCTGATTCCCTCTTCTGCTGTGCATGAAAACAGACCACTCATATACATAAAATAAATAAATAAATCTTAAGAAAACGCAGCGTACCTATAATCCCAGCATGAGCAAGAGGATCAGGACTTCTGGGTCATCTTCGGCTACAGTATAAGGTGAAGGCCAACATGAGACCTTATCTCAGAAGAAAAGGGGGGGGGGTATACATCTGTAATCCAAGAACTCAGAAGACTAAGGCAAAAGGAACAAGGCTGTCTCAAAGTGAGAGAGAGAAAGACACATCTGTAATCCAAGAACTCAGAAGACTACGGCAGAAGGATTCCAAGTTTAAAACCAGCCTGGGCTACATAACAAGACTGTCTCAAAGAGAGAGAAAGAGAGAGAGAGCTAGACCTACATATTATACTGGCACAGAATAACAGTACATACAATGTAACAGTTATGATTACAACAGTAAAACTACAAGTGGTGTGTGTGTGCGCGCGCATGTGTGTGTGTGTGTGTGTGTGTGTGTTAAAAGTTCTAGAGGAAGTAAACCAATTGAGGACAATTACCCTTGAAGAAGAATGGAGTAAAAGGTGACATGTACAAATAACATTTAATGATTTATGTTATTTTAGAAAATAAAAATGGTTCATGTTCTCTCTATAGGACAAGAGAGTGTCAGCCACACTAGCAGGTACATGGTGGCAGCTGGCACAAGGCCTGGCACACAGCTGGCCCTCCACCAGCCAGTTCCCCACCTTCCATCGGAAAGGGCACTGGCACAAAACAGAAGGCGCTATCTTCCAAACACAAGCTTGAGTTCTCAGCACCGGGAATACTGTCGGAAGCGCTAACAGGTTTCCTAGAGAAAGATGCGAAACTGGAGCTGGTCCAAGGACAGGCAGCTAAAAGAGCAACAGAATGAGGAGCCTGTCAAGTGGGGAAAGCTGAAAAGAGTCTGTGCCTTCAGCTGAGGAGACTAAGGTGGATAAGCGCAGCCATTTTGAAGTTCAGTCAACCCAGCTAATGGCTTGGGTAAGAAAGGGACAATTACCTAGCCCACCAAATGCACCTTCCCAGCTGAGACAGCGCCCCAAGGACACCCCAGGACTAGTTTAGGGTAAACTGGAAACCCTACCCTGTAGCAAGAGGCAAACTCAGTATCACAGCTCCAGGGAGACAACTCGGCCGGGGGTCTGCACCGGTGATGAGAGAGGAAGTGAAGGCAGGAGAGAACAGCCATGCAGCGCTCAGTGGTGCCACTGTGAGTGGGGGTGATGCGGTCTTCAGGAGTAGGGAGCTGGCAGCAGTGACCGCGCCTTATTTCAGCTTCCCCTCCTGGGGCACTGTTTTCTCACTGTAAACCACTGCTTCTCAGAGATCACCCGAATGAGTTCTCTCACAATCCAGACAGCTTCGAGGGAATTTTACAGTATCAACGAACCCAAGGGCATGAAGCCAGGCAAGAACAGGTTACACAAGTCCTGGACAAGGGGGTAAATGCATAAGCCTGGCCGCCTGAGCTCAGCTAACCCGGAAGCCAGGTAAAGGCGGAAGGAGAGGGTCAACTCCACCAAGCTGTGCTCTGATGTACACTGTGGCACACATACCCCCCCCACACACACAGGCACACAACAATGATTTGAAGAAGAAAAGATTACGCTACACAAATTCAAGGACAGCAGAGACAAGGATGGTTGCCAAGGGAGACAGAAATCTTTTTTGCCTAACTAGTGTGGCCTCGCTACAAACTCCTTTGGCCTTGGCATCAATTTTAGATGTATTGAGGAGATACAGCCATGGCTTTTTCTGTGTAGGTACGTTCTCATACGTGTACTGATGCACGCATGCGTGCATACATGTGGTGGCCAGAGGACAGGTGCAGGCATTGTTACTCAAGAACCATCTCCCTTGCTTTTAAGGCAGTCTCTCGCTGGCCTAAAGCTCACCAAGCGTGTTGGACCAGCTGCTTAGCAAGCCCGAGGAATATGCCTTCCCAATGCTGAGATGACAAGTGCCACCATGCTTGGCTTTTTAACAGTACATGACTTTTCAGGCACCAAACTCAGGGCCTCACGCTTGCAAAGCAAGCACTTTACAGACTGAGCCATCTCCCCAAACCCCATAGGTGTCACTGTGTGTGCATTCCACCAGTGTGCAAGGACCAACAAAGACCCGTCCTCAGTGTGGCAGGACTGAGCTAGGGTGGCAGCTCTGTGGTCTAGAGGTACATTCTGATCCTACCCCAAGGACCTTCAAGTCAGCCTGCTCAGTCCTGAAACAAGAGGTAACCTGCAGAGTCATAGCACTTTTGCCCCTGAGCGCTAAAATTCATCCCCGGGGTGTGGGGAAATGGCTCATGTAAACTTAAAAAACAAACAAACAAAAAAAGCCAGGGGACTGAAGAGAAGACGTGTGGTTGAAATTGTGTACTGCTTTGGCAAAGGGCCTGATTTCAGTTCCCAGTACCCACATCAGGCAGCTCACAACCTCCTGTAACTCTAGCTCCAGAGGATCCAGCACCCTCTCCTGGCCTTTATAAGTAACTGCGCTCACATACGCATAAGTAACGTCTTAGTTAGGGTTGCTACTGGTATGGTGAAACACCAAGACCAAAAGCAATGTGGGGAGGAAAGAGTTTATTTGGCTTATGCTGCCACATTGTAGCCCATCACTGAAAAAAAAAAAGCAGGGCAAGCAACCTGGGAAGCACTAGCTGATACAAAGGCCAGGGAGGAGTACTGCTTACTGGCTTGCTCCTCATGGCTTGCTATATGAAAATAGAACCCAGAACCATCAGTCTGGGGTGGCATCACCCACAATGGGCTCCCCATCAATTACTAACTAAGAAGATGCCCTATAGGTTTGCCTATAGTACTGTCTTATGGTGGCATTTTCTCCATTGAGGTTCCTTCCTCTTGGATGATTTTAGTTTGTGTCAAGCTGACATAAAACTAGCCAGAACAAATCTAAAAGAAAAAAAAAAAAAACAGAAGCAAAAACAAAAGAGGGGGCTAGAGAAGAAGAGAAGATGACTCAGCAGTTAAAAGCACTTGCTGCTCTTGCAGAGGACTGGGGTTTATTTCCCAGCAGCCACCTGGTGGCTCACAACAGTCTTTGACTTACAGTTCCAGAGAATCTGATGTTGTCTTCCGCAGGCACCAAGCGCATACACGGTGCACAGAAAAACATTTATACACTTAAAATAATACGACAGGCATGGCATATCTGATCTACACACACATACACATACACACACACCATTACAGTCCAGAGCCAGGTCCCTCTACCTCTGACACATCAAGTTAGTGACCCACTGCAGTGACTTACCATGGTTTCCAGCCCTTGGGCAATGGAGCCTCAATACCCTCCCTCGCCAGCCACATCAGTTCTGGTTCCTTAACGGGGTCAATACCAATCACTCTGGCAAAGTCAAGGATTTCTGTAAGAGAGAAGGAGGAAAAAGAAGGAGGGTAGGGTTAAGAGAGAGAAGGATGGGGAGCGGTGAAAAGAAGCAAAATTCAAACAATTCTTTCCCAGATTTTCCTTCACTCTTCAAGTTTTCTTCAATGATAAAATATGATTTCTCTAAACATAAATAGTAAATATATAGGACTAAAGCTGGATGTGTTGGTACAAACCCATAATCCCAGCCCTTGGGAAGTAGAGACAGGAGAATCAAGAGTTCAAGGTCATCTTCAGCTCCCCAGTGAGTTAGAGGCCAGCTGGGCTGCTAGAGACTATCTCAAAAAGCTTACACACACAAACAAACATACAGAACACTGTCCTTACATCACAATTTATAAATGCCATCTGGATCAAGTCAGGCTACCTCCAAACTTCCACAAATATAATCTGAAGCCACAGCTAACAGAGAGTGGGGAGGCCTCAGGAAGGACCCGAAACCACAGCCGGAACCATCCAGGATGAGGGCAGGCTCACCAGAAGATAAGCACCAGAGAGATTTACAAGAGCTAGGCACCGATGCCCTCTAGCCCTGAGTGAGTTCCACCAACTCCAGATCACTGAGCTATTTAAGGACCCTGCAAACACACAGAACATGAGATGATAGTGTGCGTTGTGATGGTGGCATTCCGTGAGCCACCGCAGCAGACAGAAGGCAGTGCCTACGTCCCTGAGGGGACAGGAAGGTACCCAGCTGAGGAAGCAGATGATACTCGGGTGGCCTCTTCCCCATCTGGTGAGCCCCTCTTCCAAAATTTTACTTTTACTCGATTGTACTATATATTTTGGACTCTACTTCTGCTCTGCTCCCGGATTCAAACAGTGAGGAGGGTCCTTTGCCAGAGGTCTGGAGGACTGAGGAGACCTATGTGTGATGCTAAGAGCAATCTCATATTTAGGGAAGAGGATAGGTGATATGTCCATTTGAACACTGGTGGCCACAGGAATAATGAAATACATATCCAGGCTTGAGTCTAGTCCAGGCTACACAGGTATCACCAATATGCCATCTCCAGGTGATATACCTGGGAACTAGGAAATAACACTTTTCCTAAAGGATCAGCGGGCACTTAACTGGCCAGAAAATGACTTCAGTGAATAGCTTCACCTTTTTTAGTTCTTTGACACCGGGTCTCAATGAGAATGTCCTGCCTCAGTTTCCCAACTACATATTACAGGCATAAGCCACCACGCACAGTCTGGGGACTGCCAGAAACCAACAGGGCCACATAGCTCAACTGGCAAGGTGGAAGAGCCATGTCACAAAGAACCCTGAAACCTCACTAAGGGTACTGCATATGTGGAAGGGCATTGGATCCAGCCTAGAAAGGACCCACTTCTTCCTGTGACCACTGCTGCTAGGTGGGACACAGACAGACAAATGCAGGCACAAGAGCCGAGAGCTGAACAGGAAACCACCGAGGCAGAGAAGGTGGTGCGGCTCGGGCTAACGCACCAGAAGCTAGACCTCAGCAGAAAATTTTTATAATAGATCCCTAGAAAAACCTTTATACAAACCAGGTGAGGTAGCACATGCCTGTACCTCTAACCTCCCATCTTCCTTCCCACCACCCCCAATCCCTGGTCCCCACCCTCCCACCTGAGCTCCAGAGGTGGAGGCAACAGGACCTGCCAATGTCAGGCCAGCCTGACCCTGTCCAAAAAACTAAAAATAAAGAAATCCTAGCATTCAGGTCACAGAGGCAAGAGGATCTCTGTGAATTCTATGCTTGCCTGGTCTACACAGCAAGTTCCAGGGCAGCCAGGGGTGCAAAATGAGATAGAAATCAAGCATCCTTTCCCCAAAACGTTCAGGTTAAGATTTCAATTCCTGGGCTCGAGAGAGGGCTCAGAGGTTAAGGGCACCAGTTGCTCTTCCAGAGGTCCTGCGTTCAATCCCCAGCAACCACATGGTGGCTCACAGCCATCTATTATGAGATCTGGTGCCCTCTGCTGGCATGCAGGTAGAACACTGTATACATAATAAATAAATAAATAGATAGATAAATAATGGACAAATAAACAAATAAATAAATAAAGGATTTCAATTCCTTTTTGGTCTGGGGGTATTTGCATAGACTTTACAGGTCAAGAATCCCTCCTCAAGGGGCTGGAGAGATGGCTCAGTGGTTAAGAGCACTGTCTGCTCTTCCAAAGGACCCGGGTTCAATTCTCAGCACCCATATGGCAGCTCACAACTGTCTATACCACCAATTCCAAGGGATCTGACAACTTCACACTAATGCACATAAAATAAAATTAATTATTAAAAAAATAATAATAATCCCTCCTCAAAATGTCTCACCCATAAGGCAAATTTGGAGCATTTTGCATTTTGGAAGAGGTGAGGGACACACATCTTGAATTCCAGAAACAAAGAAGCAATGAATGGTGGTCCACATGTGTAATCCCAGCACTTAGGGTATGGAGGTACAAGGATTTAGGAGTTCAAGACCAACCTGGGCTACATAATGAGATTGTGGCCAGCTGGGCTTAAGAGAAAGGAAGGAAGGAAAAATAAAGAAAAGAAAAATGTGTGTATATGTACACACGCGTGCGCACACACACGTACAGCTTAAGCTAAAAATTGAGATTCTGCCTCAAAAAAGCAAAGACTGAAAGTCAGTGGGCAAGGTGGCTCAGCAAGCCTAATGACCAGAATTCCATCTGGTGCCCACATGGCAGGAGAGAGCTGACTCTTGCAAGTTGTCCTCTGACCTTCACACAAACGCTGTGTATGCAAACATAGGATAAATAAATGTAAAAACAAAGAAAGTTTAAAGTCATTCAAGAATAGCACAAAAAAGAGATACAATATTCTTGAAAGGAAGACTTCACAAACATTGCAGTCCCCTCTGAATCAATCCAATATTCATCACCATTCCCCCTAGTACCAACAGTCCTCCCAAACACGGACAGATAATTCTAAAGCCATGGGGTGATGCAACAAACAAGATGGCCAAGAAGACCGGAAAAGCTGACACGTGGCTAGACAGCCCAACGGGAGAGAAGAGATGACCCTGGATGCACACAGCAGTAGCCAGGCCAGTAAGGAGATGAGCCATCCCCTTAATGTGCACGGCGAAGAAGCGTACACCATGCTACCCTCCAGTACACAGATGTTTAAAAACTAACTAGCAAATGAACATGAAGAACATAGGCAATTTTAAAACTTGGACATGGCAATCAGCAAACACAGCAGGCTATACACAAATGGTAAGGTCTCAACTGTGCTCCTAGATTCCCAAGAGGTGCCTGCTCTTACCCCTTGCTACCCAGTCCGCAGACCACCTGCACTGGAGGCATAACTGTGTCCAGGTCCACAGTTCTTCAGGATGTCAAAGCGAATGTCAGCCCACGAACACTGTACCCCTCCACAGAGGGTGGAGCTACAGGGACGGCCCCAACCTCTCTAACAGACAGGGATAAGGACAGGCCCTGATTCAAAGAGTTACTCTGGGGTTGCTTTTTGTTTTTGTTTTTGTTTGTTATTGTTGCTGCTGTTGCTGCTGCTGCTGCTTGAGATAGGATCTAGCCCTAGCTGGCCTAGAACTCACTCTGCAGACCAGCCTGCCTCTGCCTCCCCTTGTGCTGGGCTTAAAGGTAAAGACAGTACCCCCATACTCAGCTTGAGGTGCTGGTTGAAATAGAAATAAATACAAAGGTTTTAAAACAGAGAATAGAACAAAGTAACAAAAATAAATGCTACTTTTTTTCTTTTTGTTGTTTTAAGAAAGGACCTTAAACTCACAGCCTAGGGACTGTGAACCCTCCCTTATTGCCCCTTCCCCCACCCACCTCTGAGAGCTAACCCACCACACTTGGATTCATGAGACATGAGCACTAAACCCAGGGCTCCATGCATGCTAAGCAAACACGCTACCAAATGAGTCACAAGCCTTGTTATTTTTGCTGTTATTGAGACTGTGTAGCTCAGGCTAGCCTCAAACTCATTCTGTAGCCCTGGCCTTGAACTTTTAGCAATCCTCCTGCCTCAGCCTCCTGCCTCCTGAGTGCTGGGATTATAGGAAGTGCCAACATGCCAGCCTTAGCTTGTTTTGAAGACACTGGATTTACTTAACATATTTCACAATATCCCCTATACTACTCATTTAAAATCAATCTGATCTCCAGGATCCACAAACATTTTCTATAAAGGGTCAGCTAGTAACTACTGTAGGCTTTGAAGGTTATAAATCTGTCACAATTATTTGATACTGCTATCACAACATGAAGACGACCACAGATGACACGGAAATAAACATGGCTGCCTTCCAATAAAATTTTATTGGCAAAAAAACAGGCAAGGTGCCAACTTGGGCCCAAAGGCTACAGCTTGCCAACCTCTGATCTAACCCAAATATATTAAGCAGCCCTGTGCACGGACCAAATCTGTATTGGACGAACAAAAGCAAACCAGGGGGCTGGGCTTAGTGGTTAAGAGCACTGGCTCTCTTAAGGACCAGGGTTCAACTCCCAGCATGCACATGGTGACTCACAACCAGCCATAACTCCAGTTCCCAAGGATCCGATGCCCCCATCCCAGCCAACTCAGGCACACGCGTGGTTAACAGATATGCATGCAGGCAAAACAACCATACATATAAAATAAACTTTTAAAAATTGCTTAAGTAAATCAAATATAACATCTGCCTTCAAAGAACAATTCCAATCCACCAGCTTCTCACCTTGCTCACTGGGAACGTAGGTCTCATCAGAATCCTCCTCCAGAACCAGCTGGTCACCCAAGAGGATGGGTCGTCTAGCCATGATTCAGCCTGGCGGAACTATCTAGATCCCAGATACCCTGTCCAAAGAGAAAAATCAGTGAGCAGACTGGAAGGGATAGTTGAGCTAGGTAACAGAGCATCTGGGTCACACCAGACAGACCCTGCCAACCAGAATGGCTGAGGATCCTGCCTCGAGCTCAGAGCCTCAAGGCCCCTGGGTAATTCCCTGACATGCCTCTGCCCAAGGTTATGGAACACACGCTGCACCACAAGAGATCTTCAAGCCAGGCTCCCTAAAGTGTTTAGCTTGAAGACTGGATAGTTCCGTGGCTAAAAGCACTGGCCACTGTTCCAGAGGACTGGGTTTAATTCCCCAGCACCCACAACCTTCTGTAACTCCAGTGCCAGGGAATCTGACACCATCTCCTGGCCTCTGCCTGCATCAGGTACGCAAGTGGTGCGTGCACATAAGTGCAGGCAAATACATGAGATAAAAATAAACAAACCTCTAAAGAGTTTAACTCTGTCTCCCTCCCAAACAGAAGACTATCCCAAACTGTCAGTCAAAAAACCCCAGTGACACGGAAAACACAGACCGTCAGGTGTCAGCACACCCACGGCACAGGGAGGCAATCACAGTCAATAGTGACCCCTCCACAAATGCAGTTCGGGGCCAGGAGCCAGTGTGACTTCAGCACCTACTTTGAGAGCACTAAGACAAGGACTAAATCCACTGAAGAGTGAGGAAAGTGAGGGATTTGAGAAGAGGAAAATGATGCAAGGTGGCCTTTTATTTAGGACAGGTGCTCTGGTGAGACTGGCAAGGCTGAACTGGAGAAATAAGAAACTGGTGTCAGGAAAAGCACTTGAGAAGGTTTCCATCCTAGTGAAGGTTAATAGGCCTTAAACTAGGGCAGAAGAAGCAGAGGTGGAAAAGGGACAAAGACACAGGAACTGTTAGGCTTAGTGGGAGCATGGAGGAGGAAGAGAGGAGAGAGGGTCTGGATGGACTGGACTGTGTCCCTCTAAAACACTTAAGGATCTGACTTTATAAGAAGCAGGGCCTTAAGGACATAATCAACATTAAGTGAGGCCATAAGGGTGGGAGGGACCCTGACCTGACAGGATTAGTCTTCTAAAGTGAGAGAAATCAGAGTTCTCACTCTATCAAACGAAGACAAAGCAGAATGGTAGCCTTGTGCAAGGCATGAACCAGAAGGGAATAATAAGTCACAAATAAGTTTGTGAATTCCAGCATCCAGAACCATGAGAAAATGGATCCCTGGTGTTTAAGCCACCACCGATCAGCCCAAACTGACCATGACAGCCATCTGCTTTGAAGCCAGGTTTACAGTCCAGAGACACAGCAATGACAAGTTCTTAGCTCACAAGCTAGCGCTGTTCTGTACATAGACTGTATGTTGTTTGGTGTGCTTGTTTGCAGTGCTAGAGATCCTCACACAGTGTCAGGACTGTTCCTCTCTTCCCGTTCTGGACCCCAGGGTTCTGGTAACCTTCCCCACAGCAGCCCCCTTGCTGAAACCTACTGAAGCAGAGACAGACAGGTTGTCACAGCCCTCCCCACCTGGGTCGGCCACTCTAGGTGTGACCAGAACAGCAGGTCCTGGCCTCTCCTGCCCACTTCTTGAAGAACTCTGACTATTCCAGCTGAGACAGCAAGCATGCAATGACCCTCTTCCAGCAAGAAGCCACTCTTCTTACACACACACACACACACACACACACACACACACACACACTGCCCATCATAAAGGAGAAGGCTGGTTGGGCCTGCAGTGGAAGGTTCAGTAATAGCTGAGCCTGGTAACTTTTAATATTTCCCAGATCTTTAGACAAGGATCCCTGATAAACAACAAAGAACCCATCAAGACCTGGTACCATGGCCTTCTGTAATCATGACACTGATACCTTCTTTAGTACACCAGATCTCCAAGAAAACCAGAATGTGTCCTTCTCATTCTCATTCCCACCATACCTATCCAAGCATGAAGAAGGAAGGAAGGAAGGAAGGAAGGAAGGAAGGAAGGAAGGAAGGAAGGAAGGAAGGAAAAAACGAAGGAAGGAAGGAAGAAAGAAAAAAAAGAAAGGAAGGAAGGAAGAAAAAGAATTCCCTGCAATACCTAAGCAGAGAGGAAAGGCTTCCACCTCAGAAGCCAGACCACCCTTCAGACACAACACCCACACCTCTACACTCAGTCAGAGCAGTCAGAGGCAGGGAGGGCCTGAGAGCCACTCACTCTGAAAACCAGGGCACAGATGGGGTCACCTGAGTCGTTAATCCTCTTAATTAGAGAGAATCGTGGAGGAGAAGCAAAGGGCCACAGACTGAGAGGACTGACCCAAAGGCGAGCAAGCACTTCTCAAGCTGGGTCAACCTCTTCACACACTGCTCTGCGTCTGAGAAGTGTGGCCTGTCCCTACATCCCACCTGCAGAAATCAGCATCCAGGAAGGACCTGCTGTCCTCAGAGGGGGCAAAAAAAATTTAAAAAGCCTCAAATGCTGTTTGGTTTCTGTCAACTTGATGCAAACCAGTCACCTGACAAGAAGGAATCTCAACTGAAGAAATGCCTCCATCAGACTGGCCTGTGGGTGTGTCTGTGGGGGATTTTTTTGATGGATGGTTGGTGTGGGAGAGGCCAGCCTATGGTGTTCTGGACCAGCCCTGGACAGTTGGGGCCCCCTGAGCTGTATAAGGTAGCTACAGCAATGCTCCCTAATGCCAGCAATACGGAGGCAGAGGTAGGCAGGGCCTGATCTACACAATGTGTTTTCGGGATAGCCAGGGCTACATAGAGAGACCCTGTCTTATAGATAGATAGATAGATAGATAGATGGATGGATGGATGGATGGATGGATAGATAGATAGATAGACAGATAGATAAAATAAGGCAAGAAAAAGAACAGTAGCTGAGCAAACCATGAAGACTGAGCCAGTAAAGCAAGCTGGCACTCCTCCACAGTGCCTGCCTCTTCCTTAAGCTTCCTGACTCTTCCTCCACCTTGACCTGCCTCTGCTCATGCCTGAATTCCTGCCCTGATATCCCTTCATGATGGACTAAAAGCTGTAAGGCAAAAATTAACCCTCTTCTCCCCAAGCTGCTTCAATCATGGTGCCTTTCACAGCAATAGAGAGCAAACCAGGACAACTGAATAACTGTTAGCACCGTTATCTATATTTAATTACCTACAGGCCTGGAAGAAGGTGAAAAATCTGAATTTGTGGATTTTCCAAATTTCAGACAAATCTTCTGCCAGGAAAACAAAATAAATTATGGTTGGGCTACACCATACCTCTCCTTGCTTCAGAGAAGACGAGGCAAGGAGAGGCCAAGAGGGCAAAGACATGCCAGGCAGGAGAGGTGTGCAGGCAGTATTCATACTTCACTGACAGCTTGTAGAGGTCATGCATGCAATGGAAATAACATCTGTTGAGCACCTATCAAGTTTTCCTCTGGGCACTAGACATGTGATGGTGATTAAGCAGAGTCAGTCATCACTCCCCTGAGCAACTACCGCTTAGCCGGACAGTCCTAGATACCAGTACCAGTGCTAAACAAGGCGAGGAGACACAAGCACACCCAGTATCTCGGCACTTGGGAAGTGCAAACAGAATTCCAAGTTCAAGGTCATCCTTAACTACAGGAGTTCAAAGCCGGTCAAGGTGATATTAGGCCACGTCAAAAGAAAAAAGGAGAGAGAGAGAGAAAGGGGGTGGGGCCAGCACAATTGCTCAGTGGGTGCTTGCCACCAAGCCTAAAATTCTATGTTCGTTCCTCAAGTTGTCCTCTGACTTATACAGAGAGAAAAAGAGAGACAGAGAAAAAGAAAGTAAAGAAAACATAAAAGAGTATCATTTTGTAAGGAGCTAGATGTGAGTCTGAGCGTGATTAATGGTGCCTATCCTGAGACCTGGGGCGGGGGGTGAAGAGGTTCCTACTGACAGAAGGAAGCACGTTTTAACTAGAGAAGCAGCACCATGTGCAAAGGAAGGGGACACCACCAAGCAGGAAAGTAGAAAAGATGTTGCTGAGCAGGGAAAAAAGCAAAGCCATGCTGAAGATGTGGCCTTCTTCATAGAGGACTACCAACCCAAAAGAGCTTTTCCAGGACAGACTGAAATGAAGGCCATAGGGGAAGGAAATCAGAGTGGCCGGGGTTGCTGAGATGGCTCAGGAGTTAAAAGCACTCCGTGTCCTTCCAGGGGACCTAAGTTCAGTTCCGAGCACCCAGGTTAAATTCTGTGTTGTGTAGCTCGCAACCACCTGTCCCTCCCGCCCCAGGGATCCACTCACTGCTGCCTCTAGCACTGAGACCACAAGCACGAACCACCCTGCCTGGCTCTTTATAAGAGGCTGAACTCTGGTTCTCATGCCCACAGCTGAGCTATCTCACCAGCCCCCAAAGGCAGGAAATTTAAAGCAGGAGCACCATGAACAAAGGCAAAGCAGCGTGGTGGGAAGGAGTGGAGACTAGCACTTGCCTCTAGCATTTGCAAAGACTTGAGTTCAATCCCTAGTGCCACAAAACAACAACAGCTGGATAATGATTACTATCCCCGCTTCTCAAATAGAGACACTTCTAGAATGGAAGACAAGGAGCAGCTAAGAGGGGCTTGAGAAGGCTGAAGGTGTATGCAGGACTTCAGGCTGTCGCAGGAATTTCATTGAAGAGGCTGGAGGGATGAGGTTTACAGTTGCAAAAGGTGGCCCTGACTGCTGCAGAGAAACTAGTCAGGGAGGGGCAAGAACAGAGAGAGGGGCAGGAACAGAGACAGTTATTAAGCAAAGCCGAGAAACTATGAACCAAGTCAGCGGCTACCTGAATGAAAGGGGGCCAATCGTGAGGGTAGAAAAACGTAAAGTAGCAGGTCTTGCGTCTAGGTGAGGCAAGAGAGGAGGGAAAGCAGAGAGGAGTTCAGCCAGTGCGCTGTGATTTGGGGCGTTAGCCCAGAAGCCCATAGCGGACTGCCTAGAATCCGGGACGTGCCAAATGCGTGCTACGGATGGAAGAATGAATTCCCAGCGTAGACTGGGCTAAGTGACTGGGGAAGTTGTCCACTGAGGCAAGAAACGGCGGAGAAATTGATCTGGGGTCCAGAGGAGGTTGAAAACGATCCGCACGCAGATCTAAGCTCGAGAAAGAGGTATCTGGTCTGGCCGGGCAGCAAGTACTTCGCTGAGCAGCCGGTAACTGAAGCTCCAGGAGCAATCCGGGGCTGGAGTGCGAAGAGAAGCAAGCAGGGGCCTGCAGAGAGCTGAGCAGGCAGACGCGCGAGGGAGAGTCACTGAGGCCAACAAGAGGACAGCATATCCGGGCGGAGATTCCTGAATCAGTGCAAAGAAAACCCCAAATCTCTCTCTCCTGGCCAAACGATGCCAAACGCTTGGGATAGCCAGGAGTGCGTTGGGGGTGGGGTGGTGTGTAGATTCAGGAGAGGCCGCGCACACCGAGAGGGCTCTCCTCGCCCACCTCAGTTCCCGCGCAGTAACACCTAGCAGCACTTCAGCTCCCTGCAAATCCTGCCACGCCACCAAGGCTCCGAGGAGGTCTCACCTGTCCAGACCCGGGATTCCCGGGACGATGCCTCTGTGCCGCCTCCCTGGCACCACCCCGGCCTCCCCACTTCCAGGGACGCCGGGGTGTCCGGCTCCCGGCTTCCAGGGACGCCGGGGTGTTGCCCTGCAGGCACCAGCAACCACTTCCGGAAAAGCTCCAGCCTAGCAACTTAGAGTCCCGCCTCTACCAAGAGCCAATAGGTCACTGACTGAGAGCCCTGGCATTGGATTGGTTGAAGGTCCCGTCAGATCACGCAGGCTTTGCCCGTTGCATCATGAAAGTTGTAGTTCAAGATAGTGGATGCCTCCCGCCCCCCCCCCCGCCCCCCCACCCCGCCAAAAAGGGTTTAAAAGAGAAACCTGAATGTAGATAAGAAAATTTCTTCCACAGCAGAAAGGGAACATTCATAATATTAATAGTAACATACCACTCGGGAGAGAGGCAGGCAGGCCAGCCTGGTCTACAAAAGCGAGTCCAGGACAGCCAAGGCTACACAGAGAAACCCTGTCTCGAAAAAAAAGAAAAGAAAGAAAGTACTATAACTATAATGTACTATAACTATTAACTAAATAAGTTACCCATCATTTATAAACCATCATTTTGTAAAGTCTGAGTAGTATCAGGCGAACAACAATGATTATCAATGTTCAACCTATTGATTGGGCTTTTAATAAAAGCTATGAAGTGGCTGGAGACATGGCTCAGTTGTCAGGAGAGCTTGGCTACTCACTTTTTTCCTTTAAATGTGTTATGCATAGGCCGGGGCTGATGGCGCAAGCCTTTAATCCCAGCGCTTGGGACTCAGAGGCAGGCAGAGCTCTGTGAGCTTGAGGCCAGCACAGTCTACATACTACATAGTGAGTTCCAAGCCAGTTTACACAGTGAGCCCCTGCCTCAAGAAAGAGAGAGAGAGTTGAGAGAGAGAGAACAAAAGAAAAGTCTTTGGGTGTTTTATCTACACTCATCACCTGGTGCACACCTGGTGCTCATGCAGGCCAGAAGAGGGCATGGGATACTCTAGAACTAAAAGCAGTTGTGCTTTAACTGCTTTTAACTTTAACTTTTAAGTTGTGCACCTTGTGGGTGCTATAAACCAAACCAAGGTCCTCAGCAAGACAACAATGCTCCCAAACATCCAGCCGTCTCTCCAGCGCTATAACCTTAACAACTAGACCCAGGTCACTACAGTCTAATCCTACAAGGAGGAACTTTGAATGTTGTTACTATGGATCTCAAAGCAGACAGCAGGATGTGTTTCTCATGTTTAACTTCAAATCTTTCTGCTGCTGTCTGTCCTACACTTCCTTTATTCTCAGCACAGGAAAAAACAAAACAAAACAAAACAAAAACAAAACAAAACAAAAAAACACCAGTCCTCCTCGTCACAATCTTTAAAAGTGTCCCAAAGGGACTGATGGACCAGACTTAGAAGGGATACCAAGGCTCTCCAGATCATCACCATGGACCTAACTAAACACTTCCCACAGCTTCCTATAGAGAAGAACTTGTCATATGGAGCTGGAAAGACGCTCAGGGTTACCAACACTTGCTGCTCTTTCATAAGACCAGAGTTCGATTCCCAGCACCCACAAAGCAGCTCACAACAGGCTGAAACTCCATTCCAGAGGTTCCAACACCCTCTTCTGGCCTCCAGTGGCACCAGGCACATATGTAGCACACAGACATATCTGAAGGCAAAACACTCAGACACATAAAATAATAAAATAATTTTTTAAAAAGAGAAACGAGAGCCAGAAGGTGGTGGCACACACCTTGCACGCCTGTGATCCCAGCACTTGGGAGGCAGAGGCAGGTGGATCTCTGTGAGTTCAAAGCCAGCCTGGTCTACAAAGTGAGCTCCAGGATAGCCACGGTTACACAGAGAAACCCTGTCTCAAAGAAAGAAAAAGAAAGAAAAGAAAAGAAGACAAAGAAGAAGAAGAAGAAAACAGTGGCGGCACATGCCTTTAATCTTGGGAGGCAGAGGCAAGCAGATCTCTGTGAATTTGAGGCCAGCCTAGTCTACAGAGTGAATTCCAGGACAGCCAGGGCCACACAGAAAAACCTGGCTGCGAAAAACCAAAAAGAAGAGGAATAGTAAAAGAAGAGGGAGGGGAGAGGAAATGAGGAGGAAGGAAGGAAGGGGAGGGAAGGGGAGAAGAAAGAAAAAAAGAGAGAGAAAGCATAGCAGAGAGAAGCAGATTTCTGTGAGTTCTAAGCCAGTCAGGTCTACATATCCAGTTCTACGGCTGTATAGTGAGATGCTATATCAAAAAAGAACGAGAGGGAAAATAGAGAGGTTGGGTTGGAGAGATGGCTCAGTGTTCAAGAGCGCTTGCTCTTCCAGTGTGCCCAAATTCAGTTCTGGCCACTTGTGTGAGGTGGCTCTTAACCACCCATAACTCTGGCTCCAAGGAGATGCCATGCCTCTGAGATGGGTAGGCATGTGGGTACACACACACACACACACACACACACTCACACACATATGCGCATAATTTAAAAATAAAGCAAAATAAACTTGGTGGTGGCCATGCCTTTAATCCCAGCACTTGGGAGGCGGAGGGAGCTGGATCCCTGAGGTGGAGGCCAGCATGGTCTACAGAATGAGCATCAGGGCAGCCAGAGCTACACGGAGAAACCCTGTCTCAAAAATAGAGAGAGAGAGAGAGAGAGAGAGAATGAAAAGAAAAACAATTACATTCCAGGCCGGCCTGAGGTACACCAAAAGCCAGGTTAATTGTTGTCCCTTAAAACATTTTTCTAAAGCTGGGTATGGTGACGCATACCTGTAATCCCAGCACTCAAGGAGGCAGAGGCAAGCAGATCTCTATGGGATTGAGCCAGCCTGGTCTACAAAGGGAGTCCAGGACAGCCAAGGCTACACGGGAGAAACTCTGTCCCGAAAAACCAAAATAAATAAATAAATAAATAATAAGAAAAATTTAGCTCATGGAATGGGCTAGAAAATAGTCTTCAAAAGTAAGGGGTTCTATGGAATTATCGTACTGATGAATAATTTGTTTTATTCAGTTTCTCCCAAGGCCGGTATTCAGAAATACAAACCATTTCATCAAACAAATTAAAAAGGTACGGGGGAAACTGACACAGCTGGCAAGCCAGGAGCACGTTTCCAGCTTCACTCACTGAGCTGAGTGGCTAGGACTATAGGCCTGTACCAGCAGGCGGCCTTTGCCACTGGAACTTCTTTATTTTTATTTTGTGTATGCGGGTGTGTCTGTGTGTGAGCTCCAAGCCAGTCTGGTCTACTTACCAATAAGAAAGAAGGGGGGAGGGGGGTGAGAGGGAAGAGAAGGAGAAAAGTGATACTTAAATATTATTGGGTTTTTATTTGGTTGATTAATTGGAGTTTCTTTTTTTTTTTTTGCTTGTTTGTTTTGTTTTGTTTTGTTTTGTTTTGTTTTTGTCTTTTTGAGACAGGGTTTCTCTGTGTAGCCCTGGCTGTCTGGCTGTTCTGGAACTCCCTCTGAAAAACATACTGTCCTCAAACTCAGAGATCCACCACTTGCTTTTTTTTTTTTAAGTTTTATTTTTAGTTGTGTGTGTGTGTGTGTGTGTGTGTGTGTGTGTGTGTGGTCTCTTTGTGGGTTTGTACAGGTTAATGAGGTGCCACGGAGACCAGAGGTGTCACCCTGTTCACCTTTTCACAGCTTTGATTACAAGGCTCATGTCACTGTCATCCCAGTTCACAAATGAGAGACAGAAAGCTGAGGTAAGGAGACTGTGGCCTCCCAGACAGTCAGTGGGAGAACCAGGATGCTGAGGTATGAGGGTGCTTCGGGTTCTACAGATGTGTGGTATATTAAGAGGAAACTTGTCCTGTTCTGCCCAGTTCACAAACCCCAAAAGACCAGGAATAAACAGACTCTGCTATAAATACATGAGGTTCTTTTTATTCTAAATTACAAGCTGCAGCTTGGGCCCACCCCACCACCACCACCACCACCGCTGAAGCGGTGGGAGCCAAGCGCGGGCCCAGGTTAGTTGGGTGATTTAAAGATTCTGGTCCATCCCAGCATGCCCAAGGCAGGGGCATTTCCTACCTAGGCAACCATCTGTTGGTCAAAATGCCACTTTTTAATTGATTGGCTACAGGAAGGTCCCCAGACCATAATGACCTGGTGCCCCTCCCTAGGGGGATGGGCCAGTTTCTAGCAACTGTTATCTCTAGTGGGTGGGGAAAGAATGCGGTAAGGTGGTCCTTCCCCTCAGGGCATTACTGGACTCCTCCACCCACCTAGTTCAGGCCTTAATTAATAGCTGATTTTTAATCCTTTGGTCTCTCAGTCAGGTTATGGGTCATTGTCTCCACCTCACCACAGGTTTTATTAAGAAGGCTCTCTTTAACATAAGGTGGTGAAAATATTCTATTTTTCCTGTAGCTCAATTTTAATGTTAAGTTCCAGAGTATATCTGGAGCTTATTTTTGGAGGAGACGTAGATTTGGCTTTCTCTCCTTCCAAGTGGATTGCCAGTTATCCCAATGGTAGTTATTGAATGATGCATCTATTTTTCTCTGATATGAATGCTATCTTTATAAACACCCCGTTTCCACACATATCACACATATATTAATCTATTCTTTGTTGTTGACTTCGGTGCTCAAGGGGCTCAAAGTCAGGCCTTTATTCATGCCAGGCAGGTTCTCTGCCCTTGAGCTACAGCCCAAGATTTTTTTTTTTTAATATAGGGTCTTACTAAATCAGACTAGCCTTCATTTTGTAGCCCAGGCTGGTCTTGAACTCTAGATCCTCCTGCCTCAGCTTCTCACATACCTGGGGATACAGGCTTCACTACCAAGCCTTACTTTATAAATGTAACCAACTGTATAACCAGCCATGGACTCCCGGTCCTCCTGTCTGCACCACCCAAACGCTGAGATCAAATTTTCTCACATTCCCGAGTTGGCCAGGCTGATGTAGACTCTGTGGGGTAAGATGGCTGATAATGCCAGGCATGGTGGCTCGCACCCGAAATCACACCTGGTACGTGGGGAGGCAGAAGCAGGAGAGTTGCTGGATGTTTGAGGCCAACCAGGGCTACAGGCCAGCCGGGGCTGCAGAATGAGATCTTAGAAAGAAAGAGTGAGAGCGCTTGAGAATAATGCTCTCCCTTTTCCTGATTAACTTCATTGATAACACTTACCTGTTTTCTCTTTTGGGGGTGCTGGGTTGCACTTAGAGCCTTAAACCTACTATACTATATGTTCACCCTCTACCACTGAGCCACACCCCCAGCCCTCAGCTACCTTATTTAAGGAGTTTCCTTCTAGTTTACTCATTTTTTTTTTTACACCAGTTTATCAGAATGACTGCTGGATTTTATCAAGGGCTTTCCGCCTCTGGTAAACGATATGATAGCATAGTCATACAGTTTTCCTCCTTCAAGCTGTCAGAGTTCTCACAGCTCTTCCTCCTAAGCTCTTATCGGTGAATATGTTGGTATGTCTTCGAGTGCTAATACTTGAAAGCTTTCCAAAGCAACTGATCCTTAGTCTGACGGATGGGAAGTAATTAGGTGGGTCGGAAGGATTCATGACAAGGAACCATCAAAGGCACAGATACATTCAGGCTTAGAAGAGGCAGCCACTTCATGTGGCAGGTTGAATGTTCTGAACAAAACAGGGGGCAGGTCTCCCTCTTGGATCCTGGTGAGTGTTTTGTTGACTGGTATACTCTCAGCCCTTTAATTCTGTTCCTCCAGTCTCCGCTCCTGAAAATTCTTCCAATTGTAAGGTTTAAATTATACGTCGCCTCTTCTAGATTCCATATATCTATGCATGCATGCATACATACATACATACATATAGATATCCCAAATCGTTTGTTTGTTGAGGCAGGGTCTCTCTGTGTAGTTCTGGCTGTTCTGGAACAACCTATGTAGATCAAACTGCCCTCGAACTCACAAGAGATTTTCTTCCATTGCCTCCCGTGTGCTGTGCTGGGATTAAAGGCATGTGCCCCCCACAACCCGGCTAATACCCCCAAATTTTAACACTACACTGTAGCAGGAATCACAATTCTTCCTGGTGGAATCTCTTTAGGAATCTGTGCATCTTTTTCCGCCCCTGTATAAGGCAAAGTGGGTGGCATACGGGGTTGGTGGTGGGGTGTTAATCAGTGCTTATTCGGGAGGCTGAAGCAGAAGGATTGTATCAAAGTTGAAGCCAGCCTAGAGGGCACAGTATATTTACAGGACCCTGTGCCAAAAAATAAAATAATAGGAAAATGAATGAATAAATAAAATAAAAGGAGGATTAGCAGATAAGAGGTGCAATACTGTTCCGCCAGAGCTCCAGGAAAGCTCTCCCGCCAGGGTCCTGCAGAGTGAACTCCATCTCAGCAGAGGGCATCCCAGACCCCTCTCAGCTCCGGAAGCTGGGCTGCCTGCCATGGGAAGACTACACTTCCCAGCGATCCCAGGGAAAAGCAAAAACCCTTTGGCTTTGACAGCCACCGCCACAAGCTTTCCGCCTCTCTAGCCTTCCTGGGTGCTAGGAGCCGGGACCTGGATTATGGTGGCCTGAGCAGCCGACGCAGCCGCAGGAGTCGGCAGTCCCTGTTGGTCTCCACGCTGCAGAGACCGGCTGGAAGATCCCGAAAGCTGCGGGCTCGGATCGCCATGCCCGCCCCTCCCAGCCCCCGGAGGGGCCCAAGCCCCCCGCTGAGGCTGGCGGCCGCTGTCTAGATGTAGCTGGGTCCAGGGTCGCCACCGTTCTCTCCTCTCGTGCGCTGCGTATTTCTCCTACCCACTCTCCGCCGCCTGGACCTGGAACTGAGTGAGGGGCCTTCAGGTTCTGCAGTTCTGATGCCTCCAAGGCCGCTTTCCTGAGAGAAGCCACCACCACCCAGACTTAGGGGCAGGCAACAGAGACAGTCGCCAACCGGAGCCACAAGGCCCGGTCTCACCATGGCCCCGGCGCTGCGCTGGCTCCTGCTGTGGGTGGGCTCGGGAATGCTACCTGCCCAGGGTACCCATGTCGGTATCCGGCTGCCCCTTCGCAGCGGCCTCGCAGGGCCACCCCTGGGCCTGAGGCTGCCCCGGGAGACCGACGAGGAGCCCGAGGAGCCCGGTCGGAGAGGCAGCTTTGTGGAGATGGTGGACAACCTGAGGGGCAAGTCCGGCCAGGGCTACTACGTGGAGATGACCGTGGGCAGCCCCCCACAGACGGTAAGGTGGTCAAGCCTGGCAGCCCTCGCTCTCGCGTGGTAGAAGGGTGACAGGGTAGGGGTGAAGAAGGCTGCCCTGCTAAGATGACTTGTTCGGTGGGTACAGCAGGTCGGGGCCCCTCCCAAGCTGTTCCTCCAGGATCAGGCGTCCCAGTCCCAGGGCTGACTGCTCTCCCCCTACTCCCACTGCCCCATCCAACCCCCCAGGAAAAGCACTTCATTGGTGGCGCCTGACCCCGGGGCCCAGGGACAGGGACACTGTAACAGGTGTTTGCACCCTCTGGCTCTGGCCAAACTGGAGTCTCTCATATTCCATCACCCAGCTCTCCCCTTCTGTAGTGTTCTGGGGAATCTAACATCCCCACCTTCATCTTGAGAAGTCAGGAATCCTGGCACCAGTTGGATTAAATCAGCTCCTTATTCTCAGTCTGAGCTGCCACAAGCCAGCAAAGTGAGAGCCTTACTGACATCCACATTAACATCCAAGTCCCAATTGACTCTGGCCTCCCCCAGTCCCTTCCTCCTCTTCTACCCCCAGCCCCCACTCTCTACACTCTAGCCCCTCCCCCACCCATGCCTCAGAACATGGCCAGAAGGGAGCTGAACTGAGTCTGAGGAATTCATAAGCCTAGGGAAGGAGCCAGAGCCCTCTTGCAAAAAAAGGGTTCCGAGGTGGAGGGGCATGCGACCATGGGGAAAGCACTTTTCACTGTCTTTTTCTCATCTTTTCTAACAATTGCCAAGGTACCTAAGGTGGCTGGTGGAGGTTGTGTCCTCTGCCTGTGCTGACTGGGAGTGCGGACTTGAGTCAGCTACCTTCCATGTGGGGTTCCTGGCTGACCTCTGAGTGCATCTGCTGCCTCTGTGGGCGAGTCTGGGTACTGGTGGCTCCTGTGTGTCACCTTGATCCTGTATTTCTCTGTGAGCTACCCTCAGTGGCTCCAATATGTGTCCGCAAAGCTTGTCCATGGAGAGTGTGAAAAGGTGGGAGTGTGTTTGGGGTCAGGGAGGAGATAGTCACGCTTCCGTTAGCTCAGAGAGTTGGCTATGGAAGAACCACAAACCCCCACTTTCTTGTTACCTGACCGGAGCCAGCCTTGCTGAGTCCATGCCACTCAGGCTTGCTTTGGGGGCTCTGCAGTCCTGCTCTCCCCCCACTCACCCCTCCTCTTTCCTGTGCACCATAACTTCCGAGAAGTAGTATGGAATCTATGTATGGAAGCAAAGCCAGAGCTAGAATTCAGTCTGAGCCAACAGAAGGCACGATGTCAGGGAAGAGGACACGTGGAGACCTGGGATGCTAGTGACGTGATATGCAACTTCACAGATCTGTGATACAACCAGCAAGGACTTTAGGGTCAGACAGGCCAGGAATCTGGGCTCTGCCTACCACCCTCAGCTTCCCTTTCCCAGCTGTGTGGCCTTAGGCAACTTATATAACATCTCATTGGCTATTGCCTTCTCTTTAAAAAATGTGGGGAATGAGATCTCCTTTACAAGATAATTGAGAGGATTAGGTGAAATCATGGGGGGGGGGGGCGATCCTAGAAGAAATCACTGAGTTAATTGACCTCCAAAAAATATTACCTCCTTCTTAACTGGCCGGGCCACCTTTGTCTCTTCTGGACTCTGCAATGAGGCATAAACTCTAAACCAATGTGTTGAATACATGTGGAACTGGGGACCAGTTGCCATACTTCCCTGGTCCCCTGAGATACAGTGTAGGTGCTTCAGCCCAGCCCTTGGCAGGTAGTAGTTGTTCTGGGCTAATCAGTACCTACCTCCCCACTCCCAGCTAGAAGCTAGAGTAGGGGCCTGGGGGCTGCACACCAGCCCTGGGAACCCTGAGTAGAGAAACTCTGGCTGCACATGGCTCTGACAGACCCTAATCCAGCCAGCCTCTGCTCCGTGGCTATTTTGTTCCTCTCCTCAGCAGCCTGTGAGAAGGATGAGCAGTCTCCTTACCTAATGGGACTATCAGAAGCATGGAATGAGAGCGAGGATGGTAGAGTTCTGCAGATGAGGAGATGTGGAATTTGGGGTGGTACCTTCCATGCTTGGGGGGGGTCTAAGCTACAAAGAGATGGAAGACACACCTCTGCACTAAAGGCTTTGAAAAGAAAGTGAACTAGAAGTACTCTTTCAAGGTCATTCCTAGCTTTGATACAAGGTCTGTAGATGCCTGTCTTTAGAACCTATTAACCATGACCCTGCCCTGGAGCCTAAGAGGCAAAGATTCTGGTGTCTTAAGCTTGAAAGACACTGACATATGGCAGTACAAAGAACTATGCTGAAGGTAGGGTTGACGCAAGAGACTTCACAGAGTAGGTGTGCACTGAGCGTGGTCCTGGAGGATGGAAAAGAATGAGTGCCATTCCCAGTCAGGACCTGGCACATCTCCCAACACGCTGTAATTGCTTCTTACCTGCTTCCCACGCTAGCCTGTAGACTACGAGAAACAAGAGATGAATGAGAGAATGAGTTGTGTGTTTGAGCTTATGCTTGTTTGTTCAGGAGACAAGAGAAAGCCAGGCCAGTTGATATTACAGGTTTATGCTGAGACCAGATCAAGTTGGGTAAATAAAACAGCCAGAATGTCAAAAAGCCTTAAATGTCAAGCTATATGGTTTGGACTTCAGCTCTGATAGGGAAAATTGAAATCATTTTGACTGGAGAATGATAGAAAACAAGCAAGCAGATGTCTGAATTTTAGGAAGAATGGAATATGAAGCTACAGGAGGCAGGAAGCTCACTTAACAGTTCAGGAGCAAGGTGCTGTGGAGGAGATGGTGTGAGGCTGTGGTAAGAGGGAGAGAGGAAGGAGGCCAGGATGCTAGGAATGTCACAAAGTAGACGAGCAGGCTTGTGACATCATGTGAAGGGTGGAGAAAGCATCAGAGGTGACTCTGGGATTGACATGGGGTGAGTTGAAAGCAGCAGACCGTTGGTGGAATAGGATAGTGGACAGGAGGCCATGGTTTGGCATGGATTGTTGTTTTAATTCAGTCTGCATATTTTAGTTTGTCCTGGTTTGTTTGCTTTGCTGCATTCCCCCACCCCCACCCTCACCTTGCTGTGTAGCCCTGGCTAGACACAATTCATGAACCTTCTGCCGCAGCCTTCAGAGTGGTAGGATTGGAAGTGTATGCCATCACACCCAGCTTCTTATTTTTTGTTCTGTTGGTTCGCTCATTTTTTTGAGACCTGTGTAGATCTGGCTGACCTGAATTTACCATGTAGACAAACTCAAAAGATCCACCTATCTCTTGTTTATTTGTTCTTCGTTTCCGCAAGTATATATAAATATGCACACACACACACACATACATACATACATACACAAACACACACACACTCTACGTTACTCACAGCTTTCAGAAGAAGAAAGAGACTCTGAGAGTTAAACACTTAGTCAGGTGGTATGTGAGTGAGCTGAGACCCTGCCTTATTCTTTGTTCCTCCTACAACGCTGTTGTCTTGAGTTGTCTGCTGAGAGCAGCCCTCCACTGTCATTCTCCTTTACAATTCTGTAGTGTATTATAACTATTGTCGGTTCCTTCATCAAGTTACAAACTCTTGGGACTAGGGATGTAGCCCAGCGGTTGCACACTAGCCTAGCACGCACATGGCCCTAGGTTCATTCCCCAGCATCACAAAACGTAAAGTTCATATTCTCTTTCTTGCACGTTTATTTAGTTCGTTAGTGTATGTATGTGCACATACCACAACCTGCATGTTGAGGTTAGAAGATAACTTGTAGGAACCAGTTCTCCCCTCCACCGTGTGGGTCCGGGGACCAAACTCAGATAGCTTGTCAGGCGTGGCTGCAAGTGCCTTCACCCAGTGAGGCATCTCACCGGCCCAAAAGTTCACATTCTGATATGAATGATAATCTCCAGCTCAGATACCTGCTGAGTGAATATGAGCTACAGGACATTTAAACAGAGCTGTTAACTGGACCTGTAATCTCAGCTCCTTAAGAGGCTGAGGCAGCAGGACCACAAGTTCCAGACTTCCCTGGGCAACAAAGTGAGTTCAAGGAAGTTTGGGTAATTTGACAAGACCCTGTCTCAAGAAAGAAAGAAAAGAAAAGTGAGGGTGGGCTAGGAATATAGTTAAGTAGTAGAGCACCTACTGCCATGTGTTCAAGCCCACTGTCAACTGATGTAGCCTAGGCTGGTTTCAGGTTCATTAGGTACCTAAGGATATTCTTGAATTTCTGATTCTCTTGCTTCTATCTCGCTGGTAGGATTATAGGTCCACACCTGGTTTTAAGAGGTTGCTGGAATAAACCCAGGGATTTGTGCTTGCTAGAGAAGCTTTCTACCAAGTGAGTTGCTTCCTCACTCCCAAACTGGAGTTTATCATGAAGAAAAGGTTTTAACCATATATAGGGGTGGGACACACTAGCAAGCCCAGCACTTGGGAGGTAGAGGCAGGAGGATCAGGAGTGAAAAGATAGCTAGCCTCAGCTACTTAAAAGGAAAAGGAGCCCGGTGGTGGTGGCACATTCTTTTAATCCCAGTACTCAGGATCAGAGCCAGGCAGATCTGAGTTTGAGGACAGCCTGATCTACAGAGCACGTTCCAAGACAGCTAGGGCTACATGGAGAAACCCTGTCTGGGGAAAAAAAAATAAAAAGGAAGGAAAAAATGAGCGATGTATACTTTTTAAAAAGGAGAGTAAGGGTTATGGAGATAAGTCAGTCAGTAAAGTGCTTGAGGGCCTGAGTTCAATCTCCAGGGCCCACATTAAAATAAGATGTGCATGGTGGTGAAGGTTTGTAATCCCAGCACTGGGGAGGCAGAGAAAGGCAGATCCCTGGGACTCACTGACTAGCCGGCTCAGGCTACTCAGCAAGTTCCAGATCAATGAGAGAACAGTTTCCATAAAAAGTGTATGCCCGACCCCTGGCCTCCAAATGGATGTGTATGCACTCTGGCTCCTTACTGCTGAGGTCACAGGCATGAACCACACCTACTTAATTTTCCCAGTTTCCTATCCTGCCTCATTTTCACTTAAAATGAGAAGATGCATCTCATTGCGATAGGATAAGCATCATTGACCTTACACTGAAGAATAATGGAAGAATAATAAAGTCAGTTCAGTATGATAAATATGTATTGAGCAACTGTTAACATGCATAAGAGAAATGCCTTTGTGTGTGCACAAGAAAGGGTCCCAGCCTTTGGAGAGATTATAGTTTGGTGTGAAACACAGACATATAAACCTCAGGGGTGACCAAGAACAGTAAATCTAGGAAGTGCACAGAGCAAAGTAGATACTTCTAATAGTGTATAGGCTCGATGTTCTGCTCTACGGGGAGAGGTGGGAAGGGATGCTGAGGAAGAGGTACATGAACTGTGCTGAGAAGCTGGAAGTTGTGGGGATGGAATTGGGCCGTTCTGGAAGCAGCTGGCAGGCCTCATAGGCCTAGGAGAGAGATGGTGGTGTCTAATTTTGGTTGCAGGAAAACAGCTTTAGTGTGGAGGAGGGCTTGGATAGGGTAGTGTGTGAGACAAGCATCTGTTAGGAGACAAGGGCCTGACAAGGGAGGTGGCAGTGAGGGAGAAAAGAGGGAAGGTCTCCGGATGCTAGCAGTCACAGTTCAGTTCAAGCAGCCCTGCTCTGTCCCTGTGAGTTAAGGGGTTAGAGAAAGGGCAAGGGAGGGCTTTGTTTCCTTTTCCCTAACCTCTCAGCTTGTTTGTGTAGGTGGACAGCAAAGGTGCAAGCTTTTAGTCAGGCAGTAGTGACCCATGCCTTTAATCCCAGCACTTGGGAGGCAGAGGCAGGCGGATCTCTGAGTTGGAGAGGACAGCCAGGGCTACTCAGAGAAACCCTGTCTCAAAAAAGAAAGAGAGAGAGGGGGAAAGGAAGGAAGAAAGAAAAAGAAAAAAAGAAGGACAAGCTTTTAAAACCTGATATGGAGGAGCTGGAGAGATGGATCAGTGGTTAAGAGCACTGTCTGCTCTCCCAAAGGACCCAAGTTCAATTCCCAGCACCGACATGACAGCTCACAACTGTCTGTAATGCCAATTCCAAATTCCAAGGGATCTGTCACCTTCTCTCTAATGAAAATATAATGAAATTAAATAAACTATTTAAAAATAAAACCTGATAGGAAGCTGGGCATGGTGGCACATGCCTATAATCCCAGCACTCAGGGAAATAGAGGCAGGCGGATCTCTGTGAGTTCAAGGCCACCATGCTCTACAAAGTGAGTCCAAGACAGACAAGGTTACACCCAGAAACCATATCTCGAAAAACCAAAAATAAGTAAATAAATAAAGACTTGATATGGTTTACCAAGTACCATATTTTCTTTCTTTCTCTCTCTCTTTCTTTCATTCTGTCTCATTCTTCCTTTCTTCTTTCTTTCTTTCTTTCTTTCTTTCTTTCTTTCTTTCTTTCCTTTTTTTCTCTTTCTTTCTTTTTGGCCAGGGGAAGTGGTGAGACACAGCTATCCTAGAACATATAGCCCAGGCTATCGTAGAATTTCCTACACTGCCCAGCCTGACCTGGAATTGGCAGTAATCCTCTTACCTCAGCCTCCAGGGGTTGATTACAGGTGGGGCTACTGTGCTTGGCTTCCATAGTTTAAGGATAAGGTCTAAGTATTAGCATGCTCATTTTGGTGATAAGAAAACTGGGGCTGAAAGAGATTAAGGGGGTTTCATGAAGTTACTCAGCTAGGATGAACCTAGCTGGAGTTCACGTCTGCATCTTTTGTTCCAAGTAGTAGCACTAGGTTAATTTCCATTTTATAGTCTTGAACATGTAAATTGACTTGGGAGATGCTGGTGAATTGTCCTTATGAGTGAACCTGGCAACCACTGGGCACAGGCATCTGGGAGGTAGGACTCAACCAGTAGACTTGGGAATCACCCCACAGAGTCAGAAAATGATCTTGTTCTTTGAGAGAATAGAGAGAAAAGAGGATGATGACTGGAGGAAGAGTATTAGGCATAAACAGGGAAGGAAGGAAGCCATCAGAAATAGAGGCCTTCCTGGGCTGGGCTACCGTTGGCATCAGCCCTTCTTATCTAAAGAAAGATAGGTTCATTTGAGAAAGGGGGATGGTGAGAAAGATGTCCTCTGAGCATTTCTAGACAAGTCTAGTAAAAAGCAAAGCAGAAAATTCTAGTTGAAAATCCAGGAAGAGATCTTCCAGGGAAGCCCCCATGAGAGTCTCTTTCTGCTGTAAGCCATCTCTCTGGGGTGACTGAGCAAAAGCCAGGATGCTTTCCTTGTCCCAGAGAGAGGAAGGCATCCAATGATGTTGGTCCAGCATGTCCTTCTGGTTCTTAGGAGAGTGAGATGGGTGCTCTGAGGAAGGATGTTGAATCGTTAGTCTCAAGAGCATTCAATGATGTTGGTCCACCAAGTCTTTTTTGGTTCTTAGGAGAGTGAGATGGGTGTTCTGAGGAAGGATGCTAAATCATTTGTCTCAAGAGCACTCTGACCCAGGGAGTAGAGGCTCCTAGGCTGTTCTTTCAGACCTTTAGGACTTACATGGTTGTCCTATCTGCTGCCCACTGTAACTCACTGTTGGACAGGATGGCTGTCTTCTGCTGGGATCTCTCCTCAGGGTCAGTGACCCCCCACCACTAATTCCTTTTCAGGGCCTGTGGAGATTTTGCCAGGGAACACAGAAGGTGAACCTTAGCTTTCCCCTGGTGGGTGAGCATGACTCAAAAACCAACAAGGAAATTGAGCTTATGCTGGAGGAAGGACTGAAAAAGATTTTCAGTCAGAAAATCAGGACTCAGACAGATTCACTCTGTCTGGCAGAGAAAATCAGGTAGCTAATCTCTGGTCTGAGGAAAGGTTTTCCAGGTGGGTTCTATAGAGAATGAAGGTACAAAAGAGCCTAAGGGTTGGGGACATAGTTCCGGTAGATTACATGGTTAGAATGTATGAAGCCTTGGTTCCATCCTCTGTTGGAGTGATCTTTTTATGTACTGTGTAAAGATTGTCCTTATATTATTCAAATGCTGATTTCTGTACCCAGAGAGTTAAGTACAGGCTGGACTTTGGTACTGTCATTTTTATGAAGCATCTCCTGCCTTAGTATTTTGTGTTCCATCACCTTCTGATTGACTGAATAAAGAGCTATAGAGGCAGGAGAGAATAGGCAGGACTTCCAGCAAAGATAGGAACTCTGGGAAAGAGGCACCAGAAGATTAATTTACAAGACACAGAGGAAGCCGGACATATAAAAATGAAGAAGAGATAATGAACCACGTGGCAGAACATAGAGTAATATAATGGGTTAACAAGTTATAAGAGCTAATTGGGAACAAGAGTAAGCTAAGGCCTAAAGCTGTTATAAATAAATATGTCTCCGTGTCATTATTCAGAGCTGGGGTGGGCATAGGAAATCCACATGGTTTTAATCCCCAGCACCAGGAATAAAGTTTAAAAGCCATCATGTCAATTAGACATATTGTTTTTTGATTCTGTCACCCCTCCTCAATGGGGCACACTATAGATACCAAAAGAATTGGCATGGAGGCTGGAGGAAATGGAATACCGTGGCCAAAGACAGATGGGTGCACCAGATAAGTTTGGTTTGGGGGTGAACCAACCCCTTTAGGATCCCTTAAAAAGCCAGCCTGAGCTGGGGTGAGCAATGCTTGTACCCAGGAACCAGCTACTGCCTGGAGAGCAAAGAAAGCAGAGGATGTAGCTAGAGAAAGAAGTCTGTGTGCCTGGGGTCAGCTACTTTGTTTAAAGTAGGAGGGAGATGAACAGGATACAGTGGCAGGGCAGTCTGAGGCAGGAGGGAGGTGTTGGCCATAGGCCATTTCCAGCTGCTGACTCCAGGCTCCTTGTGCCCTTCCTGACTCCTTCTCTCAGGGTTGGATATGCATCTACTGAGGAGATCTGATGAATCTTACTTAGCAAGGGAGGGATGAGACCAAGCAGGCCTGGAGCAACCATGGCTGCTCTGAGAACCACAGAGCCCCAAGGAGATTCAAGTTACGTGCATGGGCATGGTGGGCTGCAGTTGCCACAGCCACTTCGAGATCTGCTAAGGCCCCAAGTCTGAGCATATTACCTGTCATCTGTAGGGCCACAGGGACCCAACTGCAGGAAATGAGAACCACTGTCAGTGTCAAAAGGCAGCCAGTTATGGTGGTGCATGCCTGTAATTCTAGCACTTGTGGGCTGAGGCAAGGGAATTGCCATGAGTCTGAGGTTTATTCTGGCCTACAGAGAAGTTCCAGGCTTGTCTTTTCTACAGAGGAAGACCCTGTCTCAAAAAATAAAAGTGACAAGAGAAGCTCCTTGGGAGTGACTGGTGGTCAGTCAGTAGCTCCAATGTCAAGGGTTGTGGGATTTCATTCCCATATGTTGCGTAACACTGGACAACAGACTGCCAAATTACAATGACTTAAAATGGAAGTCATTTTTCAGCATTCTGTGGGTTGGCTTGAGGTCCTCCTGTTTTGAACTTACTCATGTGGCTACATACAGCTGTCAAGTCAGCTAGAGGCTGAATTGCCCCAACCTGCAAGGTTTTTGGCTCCATGAGATCCTTGAGGCAAGACTTGGGCCGCCACACAGACTCACTGATCAGGGTACTAAGACCACAGTCCCAGTGTGCAAGCGCCTCGCTAGCACATCCTCTGCTGATGTCCCACTGGCCAAGCCCAGAGTCACTGTGGAGGGAATGACACAAAGGCTTGTGAATCACCAGTGTACCACACACTTCCTCTCCAGACGAGAGGGACCAGAAGGTCACGAAGATGAAAGGCCACTCTTAAGGGTTGGTTAGTCTGTGGAAGCTGGTACTGGCTTTATGGCTTGTTTGTAAGAATGTCACGTTGCTCATACTCCTTGGGTCTGTTTCTTTCTCCTCAGAAAGGAAGAAAGCCTCTCCCATCTCGGCTTTACACCAAAGGCTTGTTCTTGCTTAATCCTCAGCTCTGAGGAGCACACAGAAGAAAACAGATGTCTTCTTTGGAAGGAAGACTTGGTCATAGAACCTCTGCCCTAGAGGCTTGCGGAAGCTGCAGAGCCTAGGATAGGCTGCTAGGAACGTTTGTGGGGAAGGGGAGGTTTGTTTTATTCTTTTGTCATATTGTGGACTGAACCCC
This sequence comes from Meriones unguiculatus, assembly GCF_030254825.1. NCBI lineage: Eukaryota > Metazoa > Chordata > Mammalia > Rodentia > Muridae > Meriones > Meriones unguiculatus. The sequence goes on from NC_083349.1 coordinate 181,429,877, forward strand.
AGGCCCTTGTGCATGCTAGGCAAGCGCTCTATCCTGAGCTAACCACTAGCCTACATTGAAGATTCTTAATTATAGTCTGGAATTGTTCAAAAGTAAAAAAAAACACACCATCTCTCCAGGCCAGGGGACAGAGGCTCTAGAAAGCTCCCTTCATCCAGAATATTCTGAGCTACCCCGGCTGTGAGGGTTAAGCCCCGTCGGATTGAGGAAACCCAGAGCCCCCCTTAAATTTGCCAGCCTCACATTTACTGCACCAGTTAAGATCTATTGCTGAGCACAGCTGAGTGAACCTGGCCAGGTGTGCTTCTCCCTGTGGGCCTTGTTAGCTCTTCCCTAGAAGCTGCCTTCTCTCAGAGGTCCCCAGGAGCACCTTTGTTTGTTAAGTGATTAACAGTGACCTAGTCCTGACCCCAAGTTAGATCTCCTGGGCATGGGACTCCTAGGTCTCCCTAGGCCAGGGGACAAGGCAAGAGAAAGCTACAAATACAGGTGGGCTGAACCTAGCCTCATGTCAAGACAAGGGGATGGGTAAAGAAAGGAAAGCAGATCATAATACTAAACAGCTGTTGGGAGCCTCTGAGGGAATTTCTCCCGCACTGTTCAAGAAACCTTTTTCTTTTCTTTTTTCTCAAGAAACACATATTGCCAACTTCTAGGATGCCCAACTAAGGCTACACTGAGGATTTAAAGTTCTTAGACACAGGGAAGGTGAGAGAGAGGCGGATGGTGAGGGAGCCTATAGTTAATGTTACAGTTAAGGGAATGGACCCTGGTCTTCCTCCTCAAGGAAGCCCTGTATATGCTGAGGCTTAAAGATGAGGAAGGAGGACACAACCAAGAGGATGGTCCAGGCAGAGCCGTGGCCAGTTCCACTCCCTCTGTGGGAAGGGCCCATGCAGGCAGGAGCAAGTGAGGTGTGGGGCTTTGAGGCTTGCCTGAAGCTGAGTGTGCAGGCGGGGTGGCTTGGAAATGCCCTGAAAGTGTGCAAGCCACAAGTTTTAGTAGTAAGAGGCGCCTGCTGTCTTAGGAGGGTGATTTGGTCACATTTGACCTTGGCCACAGTGCAGAAGACACGTCAAGATAGTTGAGATTGGAGGCTGGAAAGATGGTTCAGTGGTTTAAGAGCGCATACTGTTCTTGCTGAGAAGGTTCCGAAGGTGAGATTGAGAAGCCCTGTGATATCCTATGGTGAGATGACTAGCTGGGCCAAGGGGTGGCAGAGGAGGTAGGAAGAAACAGACAAACTCTTTGAAGGATGGGTGACTGGACAGGCCTATGAGAGCACTGGGGACAGATATGAAGAAGGCGTTTGAAGAGACTCTGAGGTCGTTGCCTTACAGAACAGATTGGATGGTGTCACCACTTACTAACACAAGAACACTGAAGAGGACCAGTGAGGTTGGCTTTGGGTATCCCTGCTTAGAGGTGCTAATGGGAAAGTGTACTGGGAAAGGAGCCAAAGCCAACCTGGCAGTGTGAGCCTGTGAGGGGACAAGAGAGGACTTAAGAGGTGACAAAGGGAGTGATATGAAAGCTCTCTCTTGTATTTGTCTCTGTGAAATCATTGGTAACTGTAGTAAGGGCTGCTTGATAGTGGCGGGATGGAGGCAAACCTACTTTTAGAATGGGTTGAGAAAGAGTGGGAGGTGAAGAAATGAAGACAGCTTGGCTGAGAGCTCAGGTTGTGAAGAGAGGGTAGCTGGAGGCGGGTGTGAGATTCGGGAGGGGTTGTGTTGTTTTTAATGAAGAGACTCGGCATTTGTAAAGGCCAGTGAGAAGAATTCAGATTCCATGGTGTCAGGATGGAGGAGTGGGAAATACATGTAGCATGATGGCTGAATTAGCCTGAGGGAAAGAGGATCATGTCTAAAGTGGGTGCTTAACAATGGAGCAATGAGGGAATTGTGTGTCCCCAGCCCAGATGAAAGCTGGGGCCTGGGCCAGGAGAATGGGCTCAGAGGCTGAGGGCAGGAGTGGCTGGGCCAGCCTCAGGCCCAGGATGGCTAGGGTAATGGGCTAAGGAAGACTGGGGTGGGGTGAGACCTGGGCCCTGGAGGTTTCTGCAGCTACTCTCCACCCCCAGCCCTCACTAACTGCCTTGTTTGGCGATGAGAGTACTGGGTGGCTCAGCTCCTGCCTCAGGCCTGCACCAAGCTGAAAGAGAGGCTGCCAAGACCTTCCTAGGGGGCTCAGTTAGAAACGTTGAAATGCGGGCCCCCGGAAACCACTTCTCAGCAGCAGGACCACATGCAGAGGAGGGACGACCAGACATTGCTGTGGAGGGAGTTCAGTGTCTTCCTGGTTTGTTGTGGAGAGGGAGAAGCAAGAGCAATAGTAGTCTGAAGGCCTGGAACACAGCATGTGGGGGCTGCAGGGGTGAGGAAGGTTGTTCTTTCTTGGACTTAGCCCTGTCTGAAAGAGACCTTCCTCAGACCAAGGAGTAAGTCTGGGACTGGAAGGCAAATGAGTACCTTGTGGTACCGAAGGGAGCAGCCTGAAGAGGGGAGACAGGCCTTGGACAATGGAGTCCCTAGCTAAAGGCTGCTTTCTAGTGTAAAGAAGTTACCAATCTGCTTGAGCTGGTCTCTACACACATTCTAAGTAGTCCTTCCCATGCACGCTGCAGGGACTTGTCAGGACGAGACCCATTTCTGGTACTAGGAGCTGAGCCCTAACGGTACAGAAAGGGGTCCTGAGAAGGGGAGTGCAGCCTTTTAACCATTAACCCAGTTGGTTGAAATCTGATGTGTGGAGCCTTCCAGCTCTATTGATTTTCTCTGAAAGCACAGCTGTTGTTATCTGGTGGCTGCCCAGAGACCAGGGAGAGGAGGGGGAAAGGGAGCAAGGAGAGAAATGGGAACCAAGCCAGGAGTGGAAGCTGGGGAAAAGGTCTGAGGCAGGGTCCAATGGTTGGCTGCCCATGTAGAGGCTGCTTTGGAGTGGTCAGGAAACCTAAGCAGCCATTGGAAGCAGTCAGGCACTGCTGAGCCTGGAGTAGCAGCTGGGAAAGGAAGGACCTGGCAGACAGGATAAAACAAGCTCAGAGGAGCATGGGGACCTGCTCAAGGTGACTAGGTCAGAGCTCTGCTGACTTCACTGAGAAAGGAAGGGAAGGCCCTGAGGCCAGGCAAGTAGCTGAGGTGCCAGCCTTTGGAGGTCAGAGAGATTCCATTGGCAGACTGCTGTTTCTTCCTGAGGACAGGGCCCTGCCTTTTCCCTGGTCCTCAGATATAGCAAAAACACAACGGTCTGGTGTGGCTGAAGGAGGGCCAGGCCATTTAGAGCCTTACCATACTAGGCCTGCTATGCACTCTGTACTGGATGCCAATCAGTTTTATGAAGATAATTTATCTGTGAGGTGGCTAAATGAGAAGATGAGGAACCCTCAGACTAAATTTGCCTCTGGAGAGGATAAGATTGAAGGTTGTTTGTGTGGTAAAGAAACAGGGCTGCTACAGCTTGAATCTAAACTGTGCCCAAAAGGACCATGTGTCTTCAGCTTGGTGATAGTGACAGGAAGTTAGGTAACTGGTGTTACACTCCAGGAGGGGATGTTAGAACTTCGGCTGGCTCCTTTCTCTTCCTTTGTGTCTTGGCTGCTATGAGATGAACAGGTCTCCTCTGTCATATGATGTACTATGTCGGCACATCCCAAAGCAATGTGGCCTGGTGACTACAGACTGAAATGTCTGAAACCCTGAGCTCAGCAGTAGAGGTTGGGAGAAGGGGGCTGGCACATGGTGGCACATGCTTGTAATCTCAACACTCTGGAGACAGCGATAGAAGAAAGGTCAGAGTCATTCTCAGCCACAGTGAGCTCAAGAGCCAGCAGCAGCAACTAGAAAACCCCAAATAAGCTTTCCTCTTACTTTTAGGGTTGCTCTTAGGTATTGTATCACCATGATGGAAAGCTAGGACAAGTCACATAAGGAAAGGTGAAGTTGGGGTGGTCTGCACATGCATAAACTTCATGACATCATAGGATGCACACATTGCCAGGGTTTGTGGGCAGGGCTCTTGGCTCTGAAATATCAAAAGGTTGCCTACTGGACATTTTTGTAAGTTCAGGTGAAAGGATCAGTGACTTTGACCAGTTTGAGCTCAAAGCTCTCTCCAAGTTTGAAAAACAATTTAAAAACAACAACAACAAAAACCCCAAACAACCCTTACCGAGGTGGGTGACCAGATAGGAAAGGCTGTCAGAATTTTAAAAAAATTTTTAGTTAAGCGACTTCTAAAATTAAAGATGAGTACAAGTAACCAAAAGCAAATGAAGACTACAGTTTAATGAGTTTTTCCATGTATTTTAATGTTCTCTTTGGTTTCTACAATTTAAGGAGAATAGTTCAAACCTCTTTCAAAAGAAAAAAAATATTATTCATTTCACTAAGAGGACTCAGTTACAAGAAGAGCAGGGGACAGGAGAGAAGAGATGCTAGGAGAAAGAACTACATAGCAAGGAGTTCAGACACCCCTGTCTGTACACCCTTAGCCATGGGACTCCTGGGTCCCCATTCTTTCTGACAATGGTACACATAAGCTTAAGTAACTCAGACAGAGCAGAAGCCATATTATTGGTACCTCAAAGACACCTGGGTACTAATGTGCCCTCCCCCATCTTTCCTTGCCAGTGTCAGCTCCTCTCAGAAATAGAGAGGATGACCCAGGCTTCCTCCTGGGAAAGTTAGGGAAAGGGAAGGGGCAGGTGCCGAAGATGGAGTGGATCAGCTACGGCAGAGGCCACTTGATGGCAGAGAAAAATAGTGTAGCTCAGATGACACAGGCAACACTCACATGACATAGACAGAAGCAAGTGCAGTCTCTGAGGCCTGTGAGGACCCCCAAAGTCACTCTGTGGCCTTGGTTCCAATGCTGTCAGCCTGGCTAATCTTAGTTCATGGGAAGTTCCAATAGGACCACAGGCCAGTGAGTCCAGAGCCATCTGTCTTCAATGTCTTTTCTCTCCCCTTTCTCTTGACAGCTCAACATCCTGGTGGACACTGGCAGTAGTAACTTTGCAGTGGGGGCTGCCCCACACCCTTTCCTTCATCGCTACTACCAGAGGCAGCTGTAAGTCCTGGGGATGGGTGAGAGTGGGGGACTCTCTGAGGAGTGAGAGGGTGCAAGAACAAGAGACTTCTTCCTACTAGGGAGGGGGAAAGCAAAAAGAGGCAACTGGAGCCAGGGGGGAAAAAGTAGTATGGGAAAGGGGCTGTTGAGGGGCAGCCATGAAGTGCTTCCATACTGACATGGGGCAGCTTCCCATGGAGGGGGGAGGGGAAGGGAGCAGCCCTAAGGCTCCCAGAACAGAACAAGAACCATCTCATTCTCTCTGTATATGGACAGGCAATAAAGCCGAGCTTCACCCATTGTCTACAGTTTAGAAGGCTGAACAGGTTATAGTGGTTTGTGCTCTTCACTGTATTCTCATCTGGGGGCTGCTCTGAGTAGTTACCCATGATTTACACATGATGAAGGAGCTGTGGTGGTGTATATCAGTCATCCCAGCATTTGGAGAGACCAGTGTAGGCTATATAACAACTCTATCAAAAAGCAAAAACAAAACAAAACAAAACAAAAACAAAAACAAAAAAAACAGGCGGGGAGATGGCTCAGTGACTAAGAGACCTTACTGCAAAAGCAAGAGGACTGAGTTCAAGTATCTAGTACCCACTTAAAAGCCTGGCGTGGCTTGCATGCCTGTAACCCCAGCACTGGCAGGCTGAGACAGAAAGATTGAGCAGCTCTCTGACCAGCGTAACTGAAACAGCCAACTTTAGGCACAGTTAGAGGCCCTGTCTCAAAAAACAAAGTGGAGAGCAATTATCCTCTGGCCTCTGCACGCACATCTGTGCACACGTATGTGCATACACCACATACAACAAAAAACTTACTCTTCAGTTTTAAAAAGCCAAAATATATGAAGGAAAGAGTCTTTCATGAGCCCTCACTGAAGGACTGGAGAGATGGCTCAGAGGTTAAGAACACTCACTGTCCTTCCAAAGGTCCTGAGTTCAATTTCCAGCAACCACATGGTGGCTCATGACCATCTATTGTAAGATCTGGTGTGCAGGCAGAATGCTATATAAATAATAAATAAATATAAAAAAAAAGAAAGAAAGAAAATGAACCCTCACTGAATTGCCTACTGTGCCACCCTAAGTGCTACCGGCTGGGCTTAGCTTGGTTGTGGGAGGTGGGCTAGAATGGGTTTTTAGGAAAGAGAGACAACAAGGAGTGATATGGAAGGCTGGTTATAAAGGCAGAATGAGGATGTGGTGAGGAGACATCTTGTGCTTGAGGCATGTCTGTGCAAAGACAGGAGGAATGTGTGACCTCCACACAGCAGAGGTTTACACCCTAACCTTGGTCTTGTAGGGAAGTACAAGCTGCTGTTCTGTTTCCTCTTTCCCTAAGAACACAGTGTGGGTAAAATCAGTGCAAGGACACTCATTCCCAGTTTTCATCTAGGAGCATCACTACCCAGCATTAGTTACATAACTAAAACACAGGTAAGGGCATTCCACAGCAATGATTCCTCTTGTGGTGGATTCCAATGCCTACTCTGCTGGGACGTTTGTTCAGATCTCTGTAAGTTGGTACATGGCTTCCACAGACAGTCACTCTGCTTGTTCTTCCTGTACCACTCAGATGGTACCATTGGGCCCCAAGGCAGCAACAGACTCAATGGCTCCCTTTCTCTGGGAGCATGCTGGAAAAGGGGGGGGGGAGATGGGATGCCCAATGATTGTATTTGCAGCACACGCAGGCACAATGCACAAAGCCCATCTTGTTCTTCATAGGCCTGAGCTTCAGGTCCAACAATATGGAGACAGGAGAGCAAGGCCCAGTAGAGCTCCCCTCATCCATCTGCAGGCTTGCCTTACATTCTGTTCTGGGTGATGTGTCTAGGGCTGTTCTGCTAAGCAGATTCTAGGATGCTGTAAGGGGGCATTTGGGAATATATCTCATGACACATATCCATTTGTAGCTTTGCAGACATAGATCTCTACCTCCTTTTTACAGGTCCAGCACATACCGAGACCTCCGAAAGGGTGTGTATGTGCCCTACACCCAGGGCAAGTGGGAGGGGGAGCTGGGCACCGACCTGGTGAGCATCCCTCATGGCCCCAACGTCACTGTGCGTGCCAACATCGCTGCCATCACTGAATCGGACAAGTTCTTCATCAATGGTTCCAACTGGGAGGGCATCCTAGGGCTGGCCTATGCTGAGATTGCCAGGGTGAGAGAACCAAGGCCTGTCACCTGCATGTTGCTCACTGCATGCCACACAGGAAGGAACCTGAGAGGGGAAGGATAGACTGAAAGGGTGAACATGGGACTGAGAGATGGCTCAGTGGACATAGTGCTTACAGAGCAGTCAAGAGAACCTTAGTTTACTCCCCACAGTCTACATTTTAAAAAATGCTTAAAATCCCAGCTCTGGGAAGGCAGGGTCAAGTAAATCCTGGGGCTTGCTGGCCATTAAGCCTAAGCTGACAGGCAAGTTCCCATCCAGTGAGAGACCCTGACTTAGAAACCAAGGTAGGATGCAGCTAGAGAAATAGCTCAGCACTTAGGAGCACTTGCTGCTCTTCCAAGAGCACCCACATGGCAGCTCACAAGTACATGTAACTCTACTTCCAGGGGACCCAATGCCCTCTTTTGGTCTTCAGAGGCACCAAGCTCATGCATGGTGCACAGGAACATAGGCAAGCAAAATACCCATACCCATAAAAACAAAAGTTTTTTTTCAAGACAAGGTTTCTCTGTGTAGCCCTGGCTGGCCTTGAACTCACTCACAGGGATCTACCTGCCTCTGCCTCCTGAGTGCTGGGATTAAAAGCATGTGTCACTACCACCCAGCATAAAAACAAAGTAAATTTTAAAAGAAAACAAGTTAGGGCTGGTGAGATGGCTTATACACAGACACACACACACACTGGCACATGCATACCATACAGGAAGAGAAGCAGCTATGATAGGTAGAGGAGAAGGCTGTCTTATGGCCTCATAGCATTTGCTTGTTTGTACTGCAATGTCTCCTACCCTTGCTCAGCCAGATCTCAGTACTTCATTGGTCTTTCCTGAGGAACATCTCCAAGTTTTGACTTTCCCCCTGAGTACAGACAGGAAACTGACCTCTGTCTGGTAAGGCCCCTGTTGGAGGATTTACTCCTGTGTTTTTCTGCCACAGCCTGACGACTCCTTGGAGCCCTTTTTTGACTCGCTGGTGAAGCAGACCCACATTCCCAATGTCTTCTCCCTGCAGCTCTGTGGTGCTGGATTCCCCCTAAACCAGACTGAGGCACTCGCCTCAGTGGGAGGGAGCATGGTGAGTATGTCCTCAGAGGGACCATGTGCCCTCTCCCTCAGGGCCAGGATTAAGAAACCCCTTTATATTCCCAGTCCCTACTTCCCTCTTTTCCTTTTTTCATCCATTCATTTCTTCCCTGCAATTAGGTACATTTCAAAAGAAATGAAAATTAGACCTGTTAAGATTACTGTCTGACAGTCTGAGAACAGGTATGTTACGGTTGTTAAGAGTATGTTAAGAGATGGTGTCTGGAGCTTCAACTGACCCAGAGCTCACCGTGTAGACCAGGCTGGCCTCAGACTTGCAGCACTTCCCTCCTTCCAGTTTCCAAGTGCTGGGATTATAGGTGTATGCCACCAGACTCAGTTCAAGCCCATTTATTAATTAGCACAGTAACCAGAGATTCTCCAACAAGCAAAGAAAACTTAATGAAACCAGCATATAACCAATTCATTCCGCATTTATTGTGCTAGCTTAGGTTAAAATAACTTTCTGTCAAGAGCTATGGGATTTTGATACAAATAATCCTGATATGTCTCTTCTCCTGAACACATTTAAGAAACTAAAAACTGCCATGCTTGGGGCATGATGGGATTAGAAAAGGTGGTATGGAGAGAATCTTGCCCCCCCCCCCAAGGAATGGCTGGTCTTATTACCTGGTTTTGGGTCATAACCTGCTCTCCTTCAGTGCTAAGACATAGGTGTCTGCCTCCTTTTCTCTTAGATCATTGGTGGTATTGACCACTCGCTATACACAGGCAGTCTCTGGTACACACCCATCCGGCGGGAGTGGTATTATGAAGTGATCATTGTACGAGTGGAAATCAATGGTCAAGATCTGAAAATGGACTGCAAGGAGGTAACAATGAAGGGGATTCAAGGTAGCCCCACAGTGTGAATCATGAGGTTGGGGGGAGATGTTGGAGGCACAAGTCCTATGGTAAGATTAGGACTGGGCCAATTCAGAAGTTTAGCCATCGCACAGCAGTCCCTAAGTAAAGAGCAGGGCCTGGCAGAGCAGCTACAGAGCCTGGGCCATGGAGCTTACCGCAGAGTAGTGAACACAGTGAAGGAGGCCTTTGTGGACTCTAGTCACTGCCTTTTATGGCCTCAGCTACGTCTTTTGTAAAGCTGTAAGGTAGGTCGGGGAGCCCTGCTGTTGGAAGTGCCTTCAGATTCTTTAATACTGTGTGCCAGTCTCATCTATGAAGGAGAGATAAAAGTAAACTTTCTCAGAGACTGTGAAGGTCAGAGCCAATATACAAAGTGTTAGTCCCTATGTTTTGACATACCCCAAACATTTGGGGTCCTTTCCCTAGATTCTTTTTCTTTTTACATTTACTAGGGGTGGAGATGGGGTATGTGCCACAGCTTGTATATGGAGGTTAAAGGACAATTTTCAGTAACTACTGGATCTCTTTGGGATTGAACTCAGGTCACTTGGTAGCAGAACCCTTACCTGCTTCCTTTTCGGCTTTTTGAGACAGGGTCTCATGAACCCACTCTAGTCTCAGACTTGCTGTGTAGCTAAAGATGACCTTGAACTCCTGGTCCTCCTGTCTCTGACTCTCATATACTCTACATGCATATGCCTCTATCAGTACTAGGGCTCAAACTGACTAGGGCTTCATATATTCTGAGCCAACCTCCACATTATTCTGTATGTTAGCTGAGAGTAACTACAGAAAAGTACTGGAAGAAGTTACAAGGCTTTTTTCTGTTGGTTAGATTTGGAGAACAGCTACCCACACAAGGTAGTGAAGTTTGTACTTACCAACTGCCTGGGATCTGCCAGGAACTACCTAGTGCTTTCAGCGTGTTGATTTATTTAATTCTTATGATAACTTTTGAGGCAGGTACTGTTATTATCCTCAATTTAGAGAAAAGGAAACAGGTTCGCAGAGGTAAAGCAACTTGCCCAGGGAGGTACACATACCAAATGTCAAATCTCCGATGCCAACCTTAGTAGGATGCCTACCTGTCAGATATACCCCCTCCCAACTTGGTGTCAGAAAAGCTCTTCTTACCCTTTGTTCTCCTTCCCAGTACAACTATGACAAGAGTATCGTGGACAGTGGCACCACCAACCTTCGTTTGCCCAAGAAAGTGTTTGAAGCTGCAGTCAAGTCCATCAAGGCAGCCTCCTCGGTCAGTGGACTAAGGATGAAACAGTATCAGAAGTCAGTGACAGCCATACTTCTCAGCAAGCACCAAAGATGTCTATGTGTAGATCCTTCTACTCAGAGGACTTAGGAGCTGTTGTTGGTCTGTTGACTCAGCTGATACCTTTTCTTTTCTTCTCTTTCCTCCTCTCTTTTTCTTTCTTTTCTTTTTTTAGGACAGGGTTATGAATGTAGCCCAGGTTGGCCTTGAATTTGGCAACTTCATGTCTCGCCTTCCATCTTCTGGAATTATAGACAGTGTGAGCTGCCATGCCCAGTCACCCTTGCACAAATTTATGACCCCAGTATCCCACTTTCTTCTCCCAATCCTTAGACTTCAGTTTACTTTTGCCACTTTGGAAAATTCCCTGGAAAAGCAAATAGTGGTACTGTCACTGCAATTATGAACACAAGAGGAGAGATGGGGAGACAGGCCAATTCCTCACATTCCTCTCTTGTCCACAGACGGAGAAGTTCCCAGATGGCTTTTGGCTAGGGGAGCAGCTGGTGTGCTGGCAAGCAGGCACTACCCCTTGGAACATTTTCCCAGTCATCTCACTTTACCTCATGGGTGAGGTCACCAATCAGTCCTTCCGCATCACCATCCTTCCTCAGGTATGTCCCAAAGCTGAGGCAGTGGGGTGCCAAGAAGACAAAGTATGTAAAGAGACATGGCTTGCTATGATATGACAGACAAATGTCTGGTGGTAAGGGGTCTTGGAGAACTCAACATCTCAGGGCTTGAGGAAGAGTGAAGTACGAATGGCTAGAAGGTAGAGAAAGGCAGGAAGGTGGAATAAGACAAGCTCTTACCCTGTGACTGCTTACTTCTAGCAATACCTACGGCCAGTGGAAGATGTGGCCACATCCCAAGATGATTGTTACAAGTTCGCCATCTCACAGTCATCCACAGGCACTGTTATGGGAGCTGTCATCATGGAAGGCTTCTACGTTGTCTTTGATCGGGCCCGAAAGCGAATTGGCTTTGCTGTCAGCGCTTGCCATGGTAAGGAGGGTGCAGGTATCCTTGCTGTCAGCAGCTGGGATACCTACGTCCCTTTTCTGGTTGGGAAGCAGTAATAGTTGCCCCTGGCTAATCAACCGTGTGAAATCTGGGGCTGAGACTTGCTCCGGTGAACCCTGCCCTGTGGGCAAAACGTTATGGGAAACCGATAGCAGCCATAGCTTCACAGGCTTAGAAACCCTAGCTGCAAGAGCTGCTGGCTGCCCACAGTAAGGCTGAATGCTACCACAGAGAAGTGCCAGGGCTTTGTAGTTGGATTTTCATGGTGACAGGTAAGTCTGCTACATGTGTAAGGGTAAGATTTTGGTTAACTCATAACTGTTGACATTTTGGTATCACTTCCAGATGGGAAAATAGGAAAGCATTGCAATTCCCAAAATCCTGGAAGCACTGGCTTTCCTGCCCACTGCTCACTCTTTCCAGGAAGGGCTCTGCACAGCCTCACTTGGGTGGTTTTCCAAGGGGTCCCTGTCAGGAAGCTCTTTCAATTGTATAACCCAAACTGCTCTATGACAGTAAGCGCTACCAGTTCATCTCCACCCTTTTTCCAGTGCACGATGAATTCAGGACGGCAGCAGTAGAAGGTCCTTTTGTTACACCAGACATGGAAGACTGTGGCTACAACATTCCACAGACAGATGAGTCGACACTCATGACCATAGCCTATGTCATGGCTGCCATCTGCGCTCTCTTCATGTTGCCACTTTGCCTCATGGTATGTCAGTGGCGCTGCCTACGCTGCCTGCGCCATCAGCACGATGACTTTGCTGATGACATCTCCCTGCTGAAATAAGGAGGCCCATGGCAGATGACAGAGATTCCCCTGGACCACATCTGGGTGGTTCTCTTTGGTCACATGAGTTGGAGACATGGATGGTACCTGTGGCCAGAGCACCTCAGGACCCTCACCAACCTGCCCAATGCTTCTGCCTTGACAGAAAAGAGAAAGCTGGCAAGGTGGGTTACAGGGCTTGCACCTGTAGGAAACAGGCGAGGGAAGAAAGCAGCATTCTGGTGGCAGGAATACCCTTAGGCACCTCAAACTTGAGTTCAAAATTTTGCTGCTTGAAGCTTCAGCCCTGACCCTCTGCCCAGCAGCCTTCAGATTCTCCAACCCAAAGTATTCTTTCCGTCCTTCCAGAAATACTGGTGTCATACCCAGGCTACCTGGCATGTGTCCCTGTGGTACCCTGGCAGAGAAAGGGCCAATTTCATTTCCCTGCTGGCCTAAGTCAGCAGAAGAAAATGCAGTCTGCCAGTTGCTTTAGTGAGAGGGACTGCAGAATCAAGCCTACACTGGTACAAAGTCTGCTTCTTGAAATAGACACAAACCAATGCCATGCAATGTTTGTACTCTTGGGGGCAGTCAAGATGAGGACAGACAGGACAGAGACAGAGGAAGGAGTTGGTAGAAAACCTAGGAAAGGCAGAAATATAATCACTTTCTAGTCCCAAGTTTAGACTCATCTTCAACACAGAAGCCCATCTGGACTAAGAGAGGTGCCATTCCCCCATGTGTCTGTGGTTGTAGTCTGAAATGAAATGAGATGGGGAAAAGGGCTTATTAGCCAAAGAGCTTGTTTCATGTTCTTTTAAAGGAACAGTGCTCACGAGAAAGTCCCACTGGACAGATGAATTCCTACCTTGTTAATTCCACCTGCCTCTACCTGCTTCTTCTACATGCTAGGTGGCACCGAAGTGTCCCAACCCTGAGGTTCTAGGTGCCCTCTGGGACAACAGTTAGAACACTGCGAGGCTGGGGATTGTCTTTCCAGCATAGGTTCATTCCAACCAAGGTGCTAAAAGGAACAGACAGGAGAGTTCTCCTATCTGCTCCACAAAGGCAGAACCCTGAAGATTCACTCAGCAGGTATAGGGCTGATATCTTTGCCTCTGCCTGGATTTTATTTTTATTTTATCATTCTTGCCCAGTGGTACAAAGTGGTAAGAACTTTATGGATACTGAGTGGGTTCATTACTTTCTTGCCCTGATTAATAGCCCCTCTATTTATTTGGCTAAGACAACATCACACATCGGCTAGTATTAAACCGTGAATGTAAGAGAGAGAGGGCTTTCTGGCTCGATGTCATTGCCTTCAGTATCAAGGCTGCCTGGAGAAAGGATGGCAGCCTCAGGGCTTCCTTACTTCTCCTCCTTTCCTGACAGAGCAGTCTTTCTGTCCTGCTCTCTGCTGCCCCTCCCAATAGTACATGGGTTCCCAGGCTGGTTCTTGGGCTAGGTTGTGGGGGCCACACTCCCTTCTTCCCTGTCAGTTCTAACACAACAAACATGAAACCAGTGTTAGTGGGAAGAGCTGAATTTTCCAGGGATACGCACTGCATCTTATCCCTATATGCTCTACACACTGCTTTCAGGTGGGGGACCTGCCAACCATGGAATTAGCTGATGGGGGAGAAGGAGATACTAGCAGGGCCTCTGGAGTTGCTGGCCCCAGCCAGCTACCCACAAGCCATAAACTAATAAAATAAGAATGCTGAGTCACAGTTTTTCAGCTGGGTCCTCTTCATTGCCCTCACACTGGTGCTGCTCTGGCTGAATGGGAATACCCTACACCCACAGACTGCCAGGAGGATGGAGACTGTCCACTTCCAGCTCAAAACTACAGTGTAAATAAGCTTCAGGATCACACCCAGGAAATGAAAACGCCACATTCTGCTTTATAATTTCTACCCCTGTTGGGAAAAACTGGCTTTTTCCCATCTCTTTCCAGGGCAAAATGACAACAAACCCCAATCCAGTTGTTATTTACCCAAGTAACTGCTGGTCTGTTTTATTTTTGTTGTTTTTTTTTTTAAGGGGGAAATTTGCATTTATTTTTTTCTTTTGATGTTTAACTCCTTTGTATCATAAAAACTATGAACTCTGATCTCTGATGTGTAAAACAAAACAAAAAAAAATCTTGACAACAGCTTCTTGCTTGTAAAAATATGTATTATATGGCTCTTTTTAAAGTCTCCTGAAAAATGACTGGCCTACCCCCACATTGCATGTGGGGCTTTTGCCACTGGTCTGCATGGATTATACCACTGAGGCCCAACGGGCAGAGGTGATGGGAACAGGGATGGCAGATTTTGAGTGTTTTTCTGACTGTTTCTCTGCAAGGACAAAACCACACTGACGAGGCTCCAGCTGGAGCAACTCTCCAAAGTGTGCTGCCATGCTAGAGCTTGCTCTGGGAGACAGTCTGATCCCAACTCATTCCTGCCTTTTCTTCTCTCTATTCTTTTGGCTTCAAAGGGTTGTGTTTTTGCTTTTGAGACAGTGTCGTATGTAGATAAGGCTGGCTTCGAATTTGTAGAGACTTCCTGCCTTTCCTCCTGAGCACTGGGGTTACAGGTATGTGCCCCTACTCCTCGATAGAAACTGTGTGTGTGTGTGTGTGTGTGTGTGTGTGTGTGTGTGTGTGTGTGTGTGAAGGGGGGGGAATTGGAGGGTAAGATAGGGTCTCATGTAGCCCAGGTTAGTCTTGAACTCTTGACCTTCCTGCATCCACTTCCCAAAAGCCATGACTATAGGCTTGTGCCACTATGTTTGACTAGATACAATATTATTTTTACTCACTTCTAATTTACAGTTTTCAGGAGACACTGACACAACTAGTGCCAGGCTGCTGCACAACTGAAAACTGAAGTGAGAGAACAATCTTATGATTACAAGACAGAAAATGAACCCCCATGTGAAAAGAACAAAGGAAGTAGTCTTCCATTTTGCCACTTTTTCTGTTCAAAATAGTATCAAACTGGAAATAAGATAGAAGTACATCATTAAACAAAGAAAGTAGGTCACTTGACCTCTAAAAAGTTGAGGACTCAGGCCATTCTGGTCCCCCTTTAAGATGACAAGGTAGCCCTGGGAAGTCTAGTTCCGAAAACATGCTTGTCAATCAACCTGGACAAATAAGGCAGGAGGAAAAATTCATTCATGAGCTCATAGGCAAGGAAGAAAAACAGAAGAGAATTCAGTTAGCTCAGAAAGGAGAAAGTCTTTGCTATCCTAATACAAACTGCTAGATTCAACAAGCATATCCCAGCCCCAGAATGGGGAACATCAATTGTTGATAACATAATATTGCCCTTCCCCCAGATCCAGTTTTTTTTTTTTCCTCAATTAACACTTGTTTAATTCTGAAAAAGAAGGTAATTAAAGCCATTTCCTGTAGGAGTAAAGATAAAGATTGGAAAAGATTCAATGTTCTCAGAGCCACAGTTGTCCCAGACACGAAAACCACAAGTCCTCAATAAGCAGAGGTGGGAAACTATCTCACCACAGATGGGAGTCTACAAAACATGGCTTATGACTGTCAAGTCCCACTCTTCATCTCACATTGTCTCCATTTTTCCCTAGACAGGGAATGTGTCCCCCTTAGCTTTCTTGCTTCACAAATGAAAGTCCAATACCCCATGATTATTCTGCAAGTAATTTTGCACAGACATCTCACCCCAGTGCCTGGAGCTCACCCAAGGTCACCAAACCACTTGGTTGTGAACCAAATGCCTTAACCCTTGGTGGGAGGGGATAGCTAGATTAGGAGACCAGAGAAATGGAAAGGGTGAGCACTTTGCAAGCCTGGCCTGTTAGTGCTTAGTGGATGCCAAGCCAGTGGCAACAAGGCACGGTGGCTTGGCAGGGGAAAAAAAAAAATCTATGAATTGTGCTTTTCTATCCATGGAATAGAACAGACAGAAGATGGTGGGAGAAATGGGACCTGATTATGTTGTTCTTGGACTGTGGATTTTACTGACATAAAACAGAATATTCTGTATACCTGATATCAATGTATAAATAATGAGCATTAACACAGTAAAATGTTCAATGAAAGATCAAACTATCAGTTACATTTTTTCCCCCTCAACCAGTATCATTTTATCCATTGGAGTAAAGTGGGTAAAACAACACCAAGGCTTCTAGAGGCCCCTGCAACGCAAGGCATCTGGTTGGACAGCAGGTGAGCACCAGGCTTCAAATCTGCATACATGAGCCTTACAAAAATGGACTAGAGGCTGAGCCAAACCAAAGCAGGGTGGCCTTAGAGCAACAGCAGCTTCCTAGATGGATTAGACAACAGCTCTATGTAGAGATCATGATTTCAAGGCCAAATTAAACATCACATTCCCTATCACAATCTGCATCCCACCCCACCCCCCAAAAAAAACTGCAAGATGAGGGGGAAAAGGAGTTTCTGCATTATATACATACTTTCATTACGAACATTTGAATACAGACTTTCTATACACACATTACCTATATAATAAAAATGTACACGGCATGAGTATATGTCACTGTATAAATATAGAGTTTTAGAAATCTTGAACCCACGCTTCCTGTTCACATCAGTTTCTCCTCTTCTTCCTCCCCAGTCAGGTCCATCATTTAAGAGTTGGGCAAAAGGGACAAGTGTCATTTGTGTTGGTCTGGGCCCAGAATTTGATACACTGGAAAGAAAGAGACATATACCTTAGCTGGGAAAACAAGGTCAGCAGAGAGTGCCACTAAAGATCACACGATCTAGCTCTCCAAAGTTCTCACTGGGATCAGATGGGCTACGGGGGTATTTCAGTGGTCTGTGTGTTACGGGTTGTATACACTTGTTAGTATGGAAGCATGATGGTAATTATATGCAAGGAAACCTGAGGTTAACACAGGTGTCTTTTTTCCACCATTAATTTTTTGTTGTTGTTTTTTACACAATGTATGAATATGTGCCCTCAGGGCTTTTTCTTATCACGAATGTAAATGCTGAACTGAAGATGTAGCTCTGAGTGCTTGCCTAGCATGCAGAAAGCTCTGGGTTGGATCTACAACACTGCATAAACCAGGTATGGCAACACACTCCTGTAATAGTAGCACACAGGAGGTGTACAAGATTATCAGAAGCTCAAGAGGATCAGTTCAAAGTTAAAAAAGTTCAAGGTCATCCTTACGTACATAAGGTGTTGAAAGAATTTAGATGTTAATTCAGTTTCTATTACTTGGAAAAACAAAATGAACAAAACAAAATGGTTAAAAAATCACCCTGCTACTGGCAAAAATCACTTGTGAATCTGTCAATGAAGATAACAGACAGGCCTTCAAATATTCTGTTAATGGAGTTAGTAATCCCCTATTCAGGCCCTATCACTCCCCTCAGCTAAAGCAAAGCATAGCCATAGATTATTAGTGTTTCAGTATGGCCTGCTTGTTAGTCACCTACAGAGAATGGGGTAAAAAAAATTTATGAGCTCCTAGCTGCAGATTCTGAGCTCTGCTAATGGTGAGGCCACTAAATGACTGAAAACTTTATGACTAAATATCAATGATGAGTATCGACCTAATAAAATATTTACAAAAAATTAACCTCAGCTGTCAGAGTAGAGCACAAGAATGACATGCAATACCTACCTCCTTGTGCAGCGCGTGGGTGCAGGCCATTGGATGCAGCTCACTGGGCTGGACAAGTTTCTGACACATCAGACATAGCTTACAGGTGGGTGGAGCCTGTGGGACAAGAAGGCTGGTCACAGCTAGCCGACTCCAGGGTCACCTTGCCTGCTATGCCCATGGCTCCATCCGTTAGTTCCATGGAGCAAAACTATTCTTCAGCAAAAGAAATACAAGTCCTAACCTAGATTCTTGCCTAGAGTATTTGCAGCATGTTCCCAGTAGGGCTGCAAACAACCCTGCTGTGGAGATAATGGTTTCCTCTAGCATTCTTACCTGGAACCCAACTCCCTCCTCACCCTGTGCTTCTCCACATCCCAGTGTTAAAAGAAAAGAGTCTTACATGTGAAGACCTTCCAGGGTATGAAACTTGGGCAGAAGGCAAGAACATTGGGGTACTGATTTGGGCCAGAGGAGCAGGGTACAAAGCCCGGATCCGACCAAGTGGCTGTGGGTAGAAATAATTTCAGAGTGAGGGAAGAGAGTCTGAGCAACAGATCATGTATCAAAAAAGAAATCGGGACCAGCAGGATGGCTCAGTGGGTAAAGGTGCTTGCACGCAAGCCTGACAACCTGAGTTCAATTCCTGGAACTCACATAGTAGAAGAAAATGGACTCCCACAAGTTGTTCTCCAACATCCACATATGTACCCATGAAACACACACACACACACACACACACACACACACACACACACACACACACACACACAAAACAATAAACTTAATTTTAAGAAAAGAGTAGCACAAAGAGAAATCATTCCTTTTCAGCATGAAAAGAGCAGAGCAAATACCCCTTGCTCTGATGCGTCTCCTCACTCTCAGGTCTTCTGAAGTTGGCTTCTTCCTTAACCTCTCAGCAGGTCTAAGGTCTCTCCCTGTGGCTCCTCTTACCTGAGTGCTAGATGCCACCCGTTCATGCTCTGCCAGCCGTGCAGCTACCAGCTGGATTAATTCTTCCATGGTCAGGCCTGCCATGGTGGTACGTGCTGTCTTGATTTGCTGAAGAATGTTGGTCATCTGGGCCCTGATGAGGGAAAGAAAATCAATCTTCAAGGAACATCCACACAACCTCACTTCAAACCATAAGCACTTCTCTGACAGATACCTGAACTGATCCATGACGACACTTACTTATTACACTGTGGGAACCGAGTCAGCAGCTTCTCCAGGATCTTCTCCAGTTTGTCTACTGGTTGGGGCCGGGGAGTTTCAGTAGAAGCCTTAATACCGCCCAAGCCTGGGGGAGGCGGGATGGAGGCAGCAGGAGGCATGTGTGGACCATGAGGGCTGACCAAGGAACCCAAGCCAGGGCTGTTTCTCCCATGTGAGCCAGGAAGAGGTGGGGAAGGTTGTTTGGACTGGGAAAGGGCAGGGTTCAAGATTGGAAAAGACAACGAGCGAGGATCTGCACTGGGCATAACCAGAGGCATTGTGACCTGCCCAATAGAGAAGGGCATCCGAGGGGTCAGAGAGGGACTGGGCTGAAATACTTGAAGCATGAAATCTGCCTGCAAAGGAGAAGAGATGGAGGACAAAAAGAGATAGGGAGAAAAGGTTAGGAACTGGAGCAAAGGACAGAGAGATGATTCAGTTGGTAAAGTATCTGCCTTGCAAGCATAAGGACCTGAGTTCACATCCCCACACCCACACAGAAGCCTACAGTGGGGCATAGATCTGTAACCCTAATGCTGTGGAAGCAAAGAGAAGCATATCTCTGCAGTGGCCAGCCAGTTTAGCCAAACCCTGAGCTCTAGCTTCAGCAAGAGACTCAAAAGGTAAGCCAGGCAGGCTGGGGATGGTAATGGATGTGTTCAATCCCAGGACTCAGGAAGCAGAGGCAGATGGATCTCTGTGACTCTAAGGGCAGACTGGTCTACCTGGTGAGTTCGAAGACAACCAGGGCTACATAGTAAGACCCTGTCTCAAACAATGAAACAGGCCTAAGAGGTAAAAAGTAACCGAAAGTTCACTTCTGGCCTAAATACATGGGAACACACATATACATACACAAAACCACATGTGCACACATATACAAGCATGCATTCACATATACATTATATAAACATAGACACACAAACACACAAATTTTTTTAGGAGCTGAGTAGTGGTGGTGCATCACTTCAGTCCCAGCACTTGGGAGGCAGAGGCAACTGGTTCGAGACCAGCCTACTCTACAAAGGGAGTTCAGGACAGCTAGAGCTAAACAGAGAAACCCTTCCTTGAAAAACAAAAACAAAAAAAGGCAAACAAGCAGAGAACTCTGACTGTCGACAACACGCACACCTGACTCCTTAGAGCCATCAATCTTACCTCTGAGGGGGGTGGAGGCAAAGTGGGGGTAGGGATCTGAGGAAGGCTGCTCAGCTTGGCTCCATTCCTTACTAGCTGGATATGACTATTAAACTGGTCCTAGAACAAAAGGAAGAGAAAGGTTTGTCCTTCACTGCTGGGCTGAGTGGACCTTGGGAGAGAGCACACACCAACTCTCTGGAGAGCACAGGAGTGGTGGGGCAGGCTCTGAGCAGCAGTGCAAGAGGTAACCCACCAGCCCACGGTCAGGAGAGGGTGAGCACAGCCTGGGGCTGACTGACTCACCATTGCTAACTACACTCACCCGAACATTCTTTTTCATTATCCGAACTCCATTCAGTCTTGTCTCCCACTCTTGTTTGGAACGAACTGTGTCCAGTGTTGGAGGAGTTGACCTTTCAAAAAACAAAGAATTCACAGAATTCAAAAAACAAAATAACAACAGTCAATCAAGCAATTCCTTTTTTTTTGTTTGTTTGTTTGTTTTTTTCAAGATGGTGTCCCTCTGTGTAGCTCTAAATGTCCTGGAATTCACTCTGCAAAACAGGCTGGCCTCACAGAGACATACCTACCTCTGCCTCTCAAGTGCTAGGATTAAAGCCATGTGCTACCACCACCACCTAGCTAACAATCAATTCTTAATTTATGGAAAATACACACCAAGAAGCAGTTTGGGCCAAAAAGCATTTCCTCCATACATGGTCCCTCAAAGTAACTAAGAGCAAGATGGCAGCCCAGCACATCTGCCTCCTCTTTGGGTTAGCATGTGCTTGACTCTGCATAGGCATGTTACTTATCTCACGTATATCACTTATTAACATTTAACTCATCTATATCCTACCCTTTTGATGATGGCACAAAGACAACTGTCCTAAAATTTCAGTCACTTTGGATTCCAGGAAGAATAAAACTTCCAAAGAAAGGCCACTCCTCTACATGAGTGCAATCATCCATGAGGGTGAGCCTGCACCCTAAAGTCATCTTGTGGGGACCTGACTGATCCCCTCAAGTGATGACAGCTATAAGAACTTCATTAGATCACCTCACAGATCAAGAACCAAAACAAATTATCAATGAGACTACATCTTGAGCTAACTATTTACCCCTCTGGCCCCTTGCCACAAACCCTTCCCTTTGAAAACTTAAAGTTCAGTGCGGCATGGTGGTGCATGCCTATTAAGCAAACATTCTGAAGGTAGAGGCAGAAGAATCATGTGTTCCAGGCAGCCTGGACTACACAGAATCTTATCCCAAGCAAAGCCCTAGGACTAGAGAGATGATAGCTCAGCATCATCTTAAGTTAATATGGCTTGCTGCTCCTGCAGAATGAAGTATGGTTCCTAGCATCCACATTGAGCACTTATAAGATATAACTGTGGGGTATCTGACAACCCTGGCATCTGTCTGTGGGTGCCTGTACACATGTGTATACAAACACTCAAACATACATACATAAATATAAATTTAAAAAGTCTTTTTAAAAACCTATACAAACAGCCAAGCGTGATGGCACACCTTTAATCCTAGCCCTCAGGGAGGCAGAGGCAGGCAGATAACTGTGAGTTTGAGGCCAGCCTGATCTACAAAGCAAGTCCAGGACAGCCAAGGCTACATGGAGAAACCCTGTCTTGGGGAAGGGGGAAGATGTAGGAGCAAAGAGTCAAGGTCATCTGCTTCATATAAATGACACACTTTTCTGTTTGAAACATGGTCTCCTGTGTAAACCATCTTGCCTGGAATTTTCAATCCTCCTGCCTCAGATTCCCAATTACTGGAGTCTCCCAATTACAGGAAAAGTACCAGCATGCTGGTTCAAGTCATCATCCACAGAGAGGGTTCTGGTCTACCTGAAAATGATATAGGGATCCTCCAAATCCTGGGGCAGACAGAGGAGAAAATGGCCATGGAAGAAACAAAGCACCAAAGACCTATATTATGTTTTGATGGTTTATACAGAAATACAATAATAAAAAGCACAAAGCTATAAAAAGAGGATAAAGTGAGAAAGCACAGAAAGAACATGGAAGAGAACACAGAAATGGCCTTAAAAGTCTTATGAAGACAGATGCCCGCCAGGCCTACTGGCCTAGGTCTTAGAGGGAAACACTTACTTGAGGTAAGTCAGATGAAGCTCTGCTTCTTTCTCTGCTTCTTCCAGTTTCAACACCAGCAACTCCTTCCTGCTCTCTAGTGACAGGATCTAAGGAACCCATTCATGCACACGTGCGAGCACACACACACACACACACACACAGAGTGGGGAGACGGAGAAAAAGCTTATTAACTTTACAAACACAAACTATGTGTAGTTAGAACAAATGCCTCCAGGCTTCTAATACTCTACAAAACAGCACCTGGGAGCATAAAGCCCAGGCTCTAAAGACATTGTCTCTTCTTACCTCTGCCTTCCAGGCCCGCTCTGTCTCTTCCATAATGTTCCGGTTGATTTCACCATCCTGATTCTTGAGTCTATCCAGTTCCATTTCCCACACTTCTCTATACAGCAAGAAGCCGAGAACAAGGTTAAGGGAGGATACAGTTTGTTGAGCAACACCAAGGCAAAAGGAACCCCCCAGGTTGCTGTGTGGGGGCTGCTGTGAAGCCTTACTTCCAGGGCTCACTCCAGAGACACAAATGATGTCTACAGTGGTCTAAACTGCAAACAGCTCCAACATGGGAAATGGTCACTTCTCCACTTACTCAAATAAAGTTAATAAATATATATTAAATATTATATATAGCCGAAACACAGCTGGGCACAGTAGCTCATGCTTATAATCCTAGTCCTTGGAAGGCTAAGACAGGTGGATTGATTTTGGACTACAAGGTGAGACCCTGTCTCAAAGAAACAAAACTCTTCATGAGGCCAATGCTCCATGTATTCAAGGCATTCAGACTCTTTAAGGTGTGTTTTCCAATATGGGTGGTAAAGAGCACCAGACCAAATGCTGGGCCAGTCAACACTCACCTCTAACACTCAGTTGGTCACTTATTACTGGCTTCCTGATCTCTGCATTTCCTTAACTACAGTAAAATTCTTCAAAAGGTGGGATTGGGAGGGAATGAAGGAGGGGGCTACAGCTGGGATACAAAGTGAATAAACTGTAATTAATATAAAAAATAAAAATTTAATTAAAAAAAAAACTCTTCAAAAGGAAGATGTGGCAGATAGCTAAGGACTGTGGTAGTGATTCCAGTACTTGAGAGCTTAAGACAAGAGGATCGCCACAAATTTAAGGACAATCTAGACAACACACTGTGTTCTAAGCCAGCTTATGCTATAAGGTGAGATTCTGTTTCAAAAAGGAAAATGTATTTCTATCATACCTAGCACTCCTCTTTTTTATCTGTTTCTCCCATTTTAAAATGTTTTCTATCCCAACTCCTATCCCTAGGGTTGGTGAGCCTAGCACTGGAGTATCTCCTAGGAGATGGGTCTTTCTATATTAAACTGGGACAGCTCACCCTCCTACTCAGGACTGAAGGGCCACCGTGGAATAGACCAGGAAGAGGATTTTCTATTACATTTGCCTATGAGCTGAAAGCATGGATTACTCAGATTCATGCAAAGAATGGAATGAAAATGTTCCATGTTATCTTCGATGCATTTTAAAAAGGCAAAAGGAAATAGTTTGAGAAAAGTTACATACTAAGAGAAATACTTTTACTTTTCTCTATTGAGAGAAATTATTTTATTCTTCTTAGTAACCTTAAGCATATGAAATCACAACTCATTCCTTCTCTTCCTTAGTTGGTTTTGTTGTTTTGTTTTTAAAGACAGGGCCTCACTGTATAGCTCTGGCTGTCCTGAAACTCACTATATAGATCAGGTTGGCCTCAATGTCACAGAGATCCATTTACTTTTGCCTCCTGAGTGCTGGGACCAAAGGTCCTTACCACCACATATATAGTGGTTTTTAGTTGTATTTTCCCCCTGCCCTCAGACAGGGTCTCTATGTTCCCTTGCAGCAAACCTCATGTTTCAGCTTCCCCACTGCTTGGATTTAAGTGTGAGTCACCATGCCCAGCAAAAGGCAGCAATTCTCTTTTAAAATTTTATGTATGTAAGTATGTATCTGTCTGTCTATCTATCTTTTATGTATAGGTGTTTTGTCTGAATGTATGATTGTGTACCACATCTGTGCCTGGCACCCTCAGAGGTCCTGAGATTGGAGTAACAGACGGCTGTGAGTGTGAGCTGCCATGTGGGTATTAGGAACAGAACCAGAGACCTTTGGAAGGACAGCTGTGGAGCCATCTCTGCAGCCCCAGAAGCATTTCTCCTAACAGAAGTGCCTACGGCTCATTCCCCTCACATAGCCCTGTTCACCGACTTCTCCACAGATCCCTGCCCTCTATCTGAGATTCTGGGTGTTTGCTACATACACATCCATTCGCTTATTGACATAAATGTGCATCTGCTTTCTACTGACAAGTTCTACTCTCTAACAGACCTGAGTAGGTGACCCACATGGTCTCCAGATTAACTTCTGTCACATGAAGAATTCTCCAGCAGTTCTTTAAAGGCTGATAGGTAACTATACTTTCCTGACAAAACATAAGCCTCCAAAGCTAGAATCTCAACATAAGAATGTGTAGAATGCTAGGGCTGGAGAGATGGCTCAGAGGTTAGGAGCACCGAATGCTCTTCCTGAAGACCCAAGTTCAGTTCCCAGCACCCATATGGCATCTCACAACTGTCTGTAACTCCAAGATCTGACATACATCCAGGCAAAACATCAATGCAGTAAATAAGCAAACAAAATAGCAAATAAAGAATATGTAGAATGCTTTACAGACTCCAGTGATGTCCCACCTAGTTTGGAATTCTTCCTTTGATAATGAGATAATTACAGAACATGACAGATTGCTTTCTGTGTCTGGTGATATCCTTGAAGATGACAGATACTTAAGAAACAGTCTGTCTTTTACTAAATACATATGTCAACTACATATGTATTTATATATGTACATACAACTACATATGTATTTATATATGTACATACTTATATCAGAGAAATCCTCTTCTGTGTATGGAAAAAGCCACATATTCACAAAGATTCTTTTCCTTTGGCCATTTGGCCACATTTACCTTACTGGCATCCAAATAAAAGAGAACTTCTGACCAATACAACAAAAATGGCTAGGAATGGCTGGCAAGAAAGTGCAGTAAGTAAAGGTATTTGCTGAGTCTGATGACCAGAGCTCAATCTCTAGAACCCATATGAGGTAAGGTAAGGAGAGACCACTCATGCAAGCCGCCCTCTGAACTCCACATGTGCTTGCACTGGCTTAGTTAGCGTTTCCCTTAGCTATGGCAAAACATCGTGACCGTAAGCAATTTGGGGAAGAAAAAGTTTATTCTGCTTACACTTCCACATCACAGTCATTACTGATGGAAGTCAGGGCAACAAATGCTGCAGAGGCCACGAAAGAGTGCTGCCTACTGGCTGGCTCGGCCTGTTTTCTTATAGCATTAGGACTACCAGCACAAGAGTGGCACCACCCACAGTGGGTGAGCCCTCCAACATCACTAATTTTGCGGGGGAGGAAGAGGTTCAAGATAGGGTTTCTCTGTGTAACCCTGGCTGTCCTGGACTCACTTTGTACACTAGGCTGGCCTTGAACTCACAAAGATCCACCTGCCTCTCTCTCCCAGAGTGCTGGGATCACAGACATGCGTCACCACACCCAGCTTCACTATCTTTTTAAGATTTATTTATTTACTAATTATGAATACAAAGGTCTGCCTGCATGTAAGCCTGCATAATGGAGGGCACCAGATCTCATTTTAGATGTTTATGACCTACCATGTGGTCCCTGGGAATTGAACTCAGATCTCTGAAAGAACCAATGCTCTTAACCTCTGAGCCATCTCTCCCCCACATCACTAATTAAGAAAATGTGCCAGGCAGTGGTCATGCACACTTTCAATCCCTGCACATGGGAGTCAGAGGCAGGTGGATCTCTGAGTTGGAGGCCAGCCTGGTATACAGAGTGAGTTCCAGGACAGCCAGGGCTACACAGAGAAACCCTGTCTCAAAAAAAGAAAGAAAGAAAGAAAGAAAGAAAGAAAGAAAGAAAGAAAGAAAGAAAGAAAGAAAGAAAGAAAGAAAGAAAGAAAAGAAACTCCACTACAGTCCCTCCTACAGGCCAATCTTACAGAGGCATTTTCTCAATTGAGAGTCTGTAAAAGTATCTTTTATTCACCTGAGGTAACTGTTGTCTCCAAGGCTTATTGCCTCCATCTGCTAATTTAGGTCTAGTTCTGGAAGCTTCTAGCCTCTGTATAATCTAATGTTTTCAGCCTCTCAGACTTACTGCTAAATAAGCTCACCCTTTTAAGTTCTTTCTGAACTCTGACTGGCTGGTTCAACTCAGCTGTTATGGTTCAAATTCCTCTCTAAACTGATTCAATCTGGTATTTCTCTTGGCCTCTGAATGAATTGCTCTGCGTGGCCTCAAACTAACTCTAGCAATCTGTTCTAAATCTCCTGGCTCCTTCTCTGTCTCATTCTATCTTCACCTATGTCTAGCTTGTTCTCATTCTCTCTCTCCTCTCTTTCTGTTTTGTTTTTTAAGACAGGGTTACTCAATGTAGCCTTGGCTGTCCTCAAACTCACAGAGAAATGACTGTCTCTGCCTCCTGAGTGCTGGGAATACAGGCCTGCACCACCAAGCCCAGCTGCGCTTGTTCTCTCTTTAACCTGTCTCTGTAAAACTTTCCCAGTAAAACTGCCTCCTCTTTCCCTCTCTTCTGTGCTCCTCTCCTTGAAGTCACCTCTCTTCTCTCTTCTTGTGAGAGTTGCATTTATCCTATCCTGTTAAATCATTCTCTGATTTGTCACTTTGCCTCTCAATTAGACATTACTTTCAAACATGGGTGCTTCCTTCCACCAACTAACCTTACCTACATTGTTTGGGATTAAAGGTGTGTACTAAGGACATGCCATTACTCCAGCTAGAGTAGCCATGCTTCTGGATTAAAATCCCTCTACATATTCCCCCTTTCTGTTTAAACTAAAACTGCACACAGCTTAACTCATTACAACAGAAACAATTATCAATCCCACAAATTTAAGTCTGAATGTCCTTATCAATATCCATTAATGCGATGATCCATAATTATATGTCTTTAGAAGCATCAAGGTTTTCAGTCTGTCATGCTGATGAATGATCTGTCCTTTTTAAGCTGGTTTGTTGAACTGTCTTCAGGCAGTGGGATCTGCTTTCTGTATCTCTTCCTTGAGTCATTCCTTTCAAGTGGAAGCCTCTCTTATTTGGATCAGAACTTTATCAATTTTGATGGAACCCATAGTCTATCATAGTTTCAACAATGTTTAAAAGTCCAAAGTTCAAAGTCTCTTCTGAGATTCATGCAATCTCTTAACTGTAATCTCCTATAAAATCAAAATAAAAAAGCAGATCACATACTTTCAACTTATCATGGCACAGAATATACATTATCGTTCCAAAACATAGGGAAGAGAGCACAGTAAGGAGATACTGGACTAAAGCAAGAAAGAAAACCAGCTGAGCAAACTCCAAACTCTCCATCTCCATGTCTGATGTCAAAGTGCTCTTCAGATCTCCAACTTCTTTCATCTTTGTTGACTCCAACACACCTCTTTCTTGGGCTGGTTCCTCTCTGTGTTGGCAGTTCTCCTCAGGAGGGATTCCACAGCACTGGCATCTCTAACATCTTGAGGTCTCCAAGGCAACTTCAAAGCTTCTTGTTCCAATGTCTGGGATCCACATATGATCTTCTGGGCGCCTCCAAAGGATTTGGGTCACTTCTCCAGCTCTACCCTCTGTAGCATACTAGACTTTAGTTGACTCCATTTAACTGTTGCTGCTGTTCTTGGTGTTCCCATGGAACTGGCATCTCCAATACTCTGGGGGCTACACTTTCACCAACAGCCTCATATAGATTCTCTTCATGGTGCCAAGCCTCAGGTCACTGCATGACCCTTTCAATCCTGGACCTTGAACTGCCACTGGGGCTGCAACTTCACCAATGGCCTTTCCTGGCCTCTCACAGTGCAAAGCCTTAGCTACTCTTCATGACCTCTCCATCCCTTCAAAATCAGTTTACCTGGGTGACTCTTGTACATTACCAAGCCTGGCTGCCAGCAAGAGGTCTATCTCTGGAACACAGCTTCTTTGAGTTCTCAAAAAACACTTCCCAGATTTTACCTCGGTAATGTTGATCTCTTCTTAATCACCACTAATTTCTTAGCTCCAGCTAACCAGGATCAATTGGCCCAGTAACCCCTTCTATTCTTGACTGCAAAGCTAGACACACTGTCAAGTTCTGTGGCTTGCTGAGGTGGGATCATGGCCCCCTTGTTCTATTACATCTTCACCAGCTTTCTGTTTTCAATGGTTTCCTTCACTGTCTATGCTTGGCTATCCTGGAACTTGCTCTGTAGACTGACCTTGAACTCAGAGATCTGCATGCCTGTTTCCTGAATGCTAGGATTAAAAGCATATATCACTATGCCTGGACCTAAGCTTTTCTTTACCCGGAACTTGTTCTGTACCTACCTGGCTGGCCTTGAACTCAGAGAGCTTGCTTGCCTGGGATTAAAGGCATGTACCACCACGCCTGGACCTAAGGTTTTCTTTAATTCCTTTTCATAAGATCTCTGTAAATTCTGGATTGTAGTTCACTCCAGATATAATCCAGTTAACAACCCAGAATAGCCATTACAATCCATCCCTTGTCAATCTGACACACAGTCATATTTCCTTATGTACAAATAAAAACAATAACCAGGTCATATTAATGCCTAACATGATATAGGGATCCCTAACATGATATAACTGCAAATGCATAAACAATAAGCTTAGTTGGGTGGGATCTTACCCCAAGGTCATCACTCCCTTAATTCCATTTAATATCTTTTTTTTTTAATGTTTCTTTTTCTAAGATTTATTTATTTATTATGTATACAGTGTTCGGCCTGCATGTATACCTGTATGCCAGAAGAGGGCACTGGATCTCATTGTAGGTGGTTGTGAGCCACAAGTAGTTGCTGGGAATTGAACTCAGGACCTCTGGAAGAGCAGCCAGTACTCTTAACCTCTGAGCCATCTCTCTGGCCCCCATCCATTTAATACCTTTAAACACAGGATTTAGCTCCATTCCACTTCCTGGTGTCTCTTTAATACTTGAACCATATGCTTTGTATTTTTCCTTTCTCAGTTTGCTACATTTGACCAAAACACTGTTCATAAGAGTGAACTACAGGACAGAACCTATGCTAGGCTTTTCTGAGACTTCCTTTATCAATGTAATTAATCTGAATCTCTTCTCCTTAGTCTCAGGCAGACTCTAAAAAGCAGCTACATTCTTCACCAAAATATCACAAGAATGATCTCTAGGCCACATATTAAAATTCTTCTCCTCTGAAGCCTTTTGAGCCAGGGCCCCATAGTCCAAATCGCCGTGAGCACCACTGTCTGCCATGCTTCTACTAGCATGGCCCATCAAGCCTCACTTCAGGCATTCTACTGCTTTCCTAATTCAAAATCACAAAGTCCACATTCCTCCAAACAAAATCACGGTCAGGCCTATCACAGGAGTATCCCAGTCCCTGGTACCAACTTCTCTCTTAGTTAGGATGCCATGCTGTGAAGAGACACCATGACTAAGGCAACTCTTAGAAAGCTAACATTTAATTAGGGATGGCTTATAGTTTCAGAGACTTAGTCCACTATCACCACAGTAAGAAGCACGGCAGCTTGTGGGCAGACCTGGTGCTGCAGGAGGCTAGAGTTCGACATCTTGATCCAAAGGCAGCCAGGAGGAAACTGGCATTCTACACTGGGTGGAACTGAAGCCTAGGAGACTCCCAAAGCCCACCCCCACAGTGACAAAGCACATCCAACAAGGCCACACCTCCTAGCAATGTGGCCAAGCATACAAACACTTGGGTCTATGGGTGCCAAACCTATTCAAGCCACCACATTCCACTCCCTGGCCCCCCATAGGCTTATAGCCATAACATAATGCACAATGCTTTTAGCCCAACTTCAAAAGTCCCCATAGTCTATCACAGTACCTCTTCCCAAATGACTCTAGCTCATGGCAACCTGACATAAAACTACTAAGTACATACACACACACAAATAAATAAGTGTAATAATATTTTTATTAATGAAACTTGAACTTAACGTCTTGTTTATACTAGGGCAAGTGCTATAAATTGCAATATATCTTCTGCCCTTATAAATCTTGGTTTTCTTGTTAAGATTTATTTATTTATAGATGGGTCTCATTAGATAGCCACCAAGAATTTACTATGTAGACAAGGCTGGCTTCAAATTCACACAGATCCACCTGCCTCTGCCTCTGGAGCACTGGGGTTAAAGGCATGTGCCACCACACCTGGAAGGATTTACTTATTTTATTTTTTATACGTATGATTGTTTGCCTACATGTATGTCTGAGCGCCACATTCTTGTAGTTCCCAGGAAGCTCAAAAGACAGCATTAGAGCCTCTGGAATTGCAGTTACAAACAACTGAAAGGTGCCATATTGGTGCTGGGAGCAGAACCCATATCTTCCAAATGCAACAAATGTTCTTAACTGCTGAGCCATCTTTCCAGCCCCATAAATCCACCCCTCCCCCACCTCCCAGACAGGGTTTCTCTATGTAACCTTGGCTGTCCTAGACTCATTTTGTAGACCAGGCTGGCCTCAAGCCCACAGTGATCCTGGTCTGCCTCTGCAGGCATTAAAGGTGTGAACCAGCATGCCTGGCATAAATCTTATTTTTTAAATTAAGTTTTAATTTTTAAGCTCAAATTCTCACTACCACATTACTCATAAAAAGGTCAACTATTAAAGCCAGGAGGAGTAAGTGGGTTACATATGTAACCCCAATACTGGGGAAGTTTGGACTATTGTGTTCCATAGCTAGCCTGAAGACCCGTCTCAAAGGCAAAACACAGAGGAGTGTGGGGTTGGGGAAATGGCTCAGCAAGTAAAGCACTTGACATGCAAGCATGAAAGTTAAAAGGTCCAAAATTTAGATAAAGCCAGAAGCAGGAAGCTGTAGTGTGTGTCTGTAATCTTACAGAGAAATGGGAAGGAGTACCTGAAGCTTACAGGCCTAATGACAAAACAACAGAGACCCAGTCTCTAACCAGGAAGGCAAGACTGAGACTGTAAGTTGTTCTCTGACCTCCACATCCATGCAATAACATAAACACATGCACACACCGAATACACACACTAAGATTTTTAAATATTTAAAGAAAAAGTCCCTGCTGTTAAGGTTGAAGTCTGGCATTACTGGAAAGCCCCTGAAGTAAAAGCTAAAATTCATACTCCCTTCCTCAGCTAGGTTCCCTTCTCTCCAACTACTCCAGGGAAATCCCAGAACCTCTAAGGAGAGTCATATAGCCCTCAGGGTAATTAGAGGCCCAACCCTGTGTGTAGCTGGGAATTCCTGGACATACCCTCCCCATGCTAATGAAATGTCTTGGCACCTTAGTTTCTTGACCTTTTCCTTTACCTCTAACCATATCTAGAGTTCTTCCCCAATCCCCTGCTGCCCATAGAGAAGTTAAGCACTGTGCTCCCCTTCTTATAATAGGGCTGTGCTGCTGCATGTAAATGAAGTATCCCTAGCACTCCTCGCCCCAGTGAATCAAACACATTTACCCCCAAAACTTCTCCCACTACCCAAGGTTTATAATGTCCCAGACTCACAAAAGCTCTCTCACTCCATTCTTCCACCATGACCATCTGAGACTCATCATTTACTCTGGGGAAAGAAGGGCTCCCTTCCTCCCCGAAGAATTCACTGCTGAATCCCCAGGTTTGACTTCCGGCCAAGTAGCCATAGCTGCCTAGATCACTGCTAAAGCCTATTAGAGCCACTGACTGACACTGGACCTGCATTCTAGATGGAACCAACCAGGTGCTGCTGTTTGCTTGAACCCTCTGTCCTTAGCACAGTGGATTAATGGAAGGGCTGTAATTCTTGGAACAGAGTTTCCCCTGCTGTCCAGTACTGGCAATCTCAATAAAAAGAGGTAATTGTAGCGGGACATGGTGGCACACACCTTTAATCCCAGCACACAGGAGGCAGAGGTTGTTGGATCTCTGTGAGTTCAAGGCTAGCCTAGTCTACAAAGTGAATCCAGGACAGCTAGGACTATACAGAGAAACCCTGTCTCAAAAAGTAAACAAATAAATAAATAATTTACCTTACCTTTAGGGCTGGAGAAATGGCTCAACGGTTAAAAGCTTTGGCTACTCTTCCAGAGCTCTTGAGTTCAATCCCCAGCAACCACATGGTCGCTCACAACCATCTGTAATGGGATCTGATTGCCTCTTCTGGTGTGTATGAAGACAAAACACTCATATATATATATATATATATAAAATAAATAAATACATATTAAAAAAGAACTAATAGTAACACAGTGGAAAAACTCTTCCACACCCTGGGTAAGACTGGGAGGCTTTCACACAGAGCTCGCTCTGCCAACTCTAGCTGTTCTAAAGGAAGCAGAGCCTAAGACTTCTAGGTTTCATCCGTTCCCACCTGGAAGCCGCAACAGACTGTCCTTCCAGCCAGATGGCCAACATGGAACAACAGCTAGCGCCCATATCACAAACACAAAACCAAAGATAAAACAAAACTTGTGATTTGAAATGGCACTTCAAGGCTAGAGATGACTCAGTAGTTGAAATCACT
Organism: Meriones unguiculatus; assembly: GCF_030254825.1. Classification (NCBI taxonomy): domain Eukaryota; kingdom Metazoa; phylum Chordata; class Mammalia; order Rodentia; family Muridae; genus Meriones; species Meriones unguiculatus. Next base: position 181,462,848 of record NC_083349.1, read on the forward strand.
AAATGCTCTTGCAGAGAGAAGAGCAGGTTCATTCTTGTCCCAGCACCCACATGGTGGTTCACAGTCATCCATAATTTTAATTCTACAGGATTTGATGCCTTCTTCTGCCCTCCATGAGCACCAAGGATGCATGTGGTATACAGATATACATTAAAGCAAAATATTCCTATACATAAAAATAATAATAAATCTAAAAACATTTTTAAAAAGATAGAAATGGCCGGGCATGATGGCTCATGCCTGCAATTCCAGCACTCAGGGAGGCAGAGACAGGCAGATCTCTGTGAGTTCAAGGCCAGCCTGGTCTACAAAGGATAGCCAAGGATAGTCTAGGCTAAAGCTACACAGAGAAACCCTGTCTCAAAAAACAAACAAACAAAACAAAAAAAGAAAGAAGACATAAATGGCTGTCTATTACACATGTCTACCATTACTGACTTTTTTTTTTATCTGGATGACTGTGTGAACTTTAATTTTTATTGTGAGTGTGTGCATACATGTGTGAATGGGTATTCTGCCTGTATGTATGCCTGAATGACATGAGCATGAACTGTCTTTGGAGGCCAAAAGAGGGCGCTGGATGTCTTGGTACTGAAGTAACAGACTGTTGGTTGTGAGCCTCCATGAGGATCCTCTCGAGGAGCAACTAGTGCTCTTGACTGCAGAGCCATTTTTCTAGCACCTTCCTTGTTATTTTCAATTTCACAAGTACAAATAATGCCAAGACAAGCATCTCTGTATGTGTAAGTAATACAGGTTAATGACAAAAATGATGTAGTTAGATGTGAGAGGAAAGAAAGCTAGTTAAGCCACAGGCTCTGAAACTAAGGTCAGCTGGGTTCCACTCCCAGCCTCACCCACTACTCTGCACTGCTTGGCTAGTAAGTCTTTCTGTGCCTTGTCTTCACGGAGTATGAAGTGGAGAGGACACCTATAGCACTCTGTGAACTAAATGAGTTAACATAATGTAAGATGCCTTATGATTTCTAACAAATATTGAGCACTTTATAAATGCCAATTATCATTTGGCTGTTAAAACAATTTCTCCAGAGAAACTAAAATACATACATACATATATATATATATATATACACACACACACACATATATATGCGCATGTGTGTGTGTATTTTTTTTTTTTTTTTTTTAGCCAGGCACAATAGCAAATACTTTTATTTCCCAGTACTTGGAAAGCAGAAGTAGGAGGATCCCAGTGAATCTGAGGTCAGCTTAGTCTACATAGCCAGGGCTACACAATAAGACTGACTAAAAAACAAAGTTAAACATCGCTTTCCCCACAAGTGACAGTAAGAATACTGCCTTGGAATAGAGGAGCAGATGCCAGTGTCCCGTGGAATACCTCTGACAGAGGCAGAGATAAGACCTAGTATCTCTGAGCCTTCAGCCTGCAGCCTTTCTTGTAGAATTATGTCACACTCAGATTAGGGCAAGAAAACAAAACAGAATTAAAAACAGTGGAGAGTAAGTAGATACAGTCAGCTGTGGTATCCAAAGGTGTGTGTGTGTTCCGACACAGGTCTCATGTAGCTTTGGCTTGTCTCATACTCATTATGTACAGAAAGCTGACCTTGAAGTCCAGATCCTCCTGTCTCCTAAGTGCTAAAAATACAGGTTCAAACTATCAAGCTAGGCTGGAAACCAGTGTCTTGAAACAGTACAGCCATACACAGAATTATCAGATATAGAAAACATTACTGGGATGAATTCTTCATTGATTCAACATCTTTAGTAGTAGCCTCAATGTGCTAGGCATCTTAAAACCTACAGATAAAACCCAGATGCTTTTCTGGTAGTTTGCTTGGTGAGCAAAAGAAACAAGGAAAATGCAGGCAGAACAAGCCAAATGTGTAAAGGGTAAGAGTTAAGAGCACAGAATCCCAGCAGAATGAAAACAGAGGTAACTAGCACAGAGATGGCACACCAAAAGCCCTAGAGATGGAGCTGCACTTTCACAGAATAGGCCAGGGTCCCCAAACACATTGTAGGCTCACTCCACAGAGCTAAAACTTTTAGCTTAAATTTGTAAGCTTGAAAGGAAAGACCCAGCACTGAGGAGGCAGAGGCAGGCAGATCTCTGTGAGTTTGAGGCCAGCCTGGTCTACAGAGTGAATTCCAGAACAGTCAAAGTCACACAGAAAAACCCTATCTCAAAAAAAAAAAAAGAAGGAAGTGAGAGAGGAAAAAAAAAAACAAAAAAAAAAAAAAGAAGGAAGAGAGAGAAAAAAATAAACAAGCAATCAAGCAGGGTGGTGGTGGCACACACCATTAATCCCAGCACTTGGGAGGCAGAGGCAGGCAGATCTCGGTGAGTTTGAGGCCAGCCTGGTCTACAGAGAGAGTTCCAGGACAGCTAGGGGGCTAAAACAGAGAAACTCTATCTCAAAAAACCAAAAATAAATAAATAAATAAGAATAAAAAGACAGGAAAGAAAGACAAGACAGAACAGACAGTTAACGTGGTATTTACTGTGTTCATTCTTTGATGGGCTGACACTGGAGCGTGTGGAACTGCCTCACCCTCATGACTAACACAGTATATGCTTTTGTATTCTTCTGATTTCACCCTTTTTTTTTTTCCATGAAGAGGCTGTTCGGTTTTTAAGTTTATTTTTATTCATGTGTATGTATATGTCACATGTGTGAGGATGTCCACGGAGGCCAGAGAGGATCCAGGCACTGGATCCCTGGGAGCTAGAACTACAGTCAGGAGCCACCCTGGATCCTGCGAATCAAACCTGGGTCCTCTGCTACGGCAGCAAGTGGTCTTAACTGCTAAAATACCACTCCAGCCTGAGATTTTAAATTTTTGTATAAAAAACTCTATCAATACTCAGAAGATCTATAATTAGTTGAGCCAATATTTAATAAATTATATTACCGTGTTTTAAGGAGACACTGAGATTCCACTGCTACAGGAAAGGAAAAAAAAGAAGATCTAGGAATATCCCTTACAAGAGTTAATGCAGCAACCTGTAGAGAACAAAGCTTCATAGACTGCTCACGGTGGATGTTCTTCCAGAAGATAACAAATGTCTTCTTTAGGAGAGCTTAATAGCCTTTCAGTACATATGGAGGCCAGAGGGAAAGGGAAGATGCCTTCCTCCACGTCTCTCTATATCATTTTTTGAGACAGGGTCTCTCATCTGAACCCACAGTTCAAAGATCAGCTAGGCTAGCTAGGTGGCAAATCCCAGGGATTCAGCTCTCTGCTCCCCAGACAGGGAAGCAGTATTACAATGCCAAAGGCCAAGCTTTTTACATTAGTACTGAGCACCCAAATATAAGCCATGTGTTTGCACAGGAAACACTGAGTTACCTCCCCAGTCCTCTACCTTATGTTTTTCAGAGAAGGTCTCTCATAGAACCTGGAGCTTATTAATTCTGCTAGATTGGCTGACCGATGAGCTGCAGGGATCTTCTTGCCTCACTGGTCCCCATCCCCTGGTGCTGAGGTTACAGATGTGTGCTGTCATCCCTGGCTTCAGTAGTTACTGAAAATCTCAACTCAGGTCCTCATGCTTTCTTTCACAGTAAGCACCTTACTGACTAAACCACCTCCCTGGCTCACAGACATTCTCATCCACTGAAAGCCCATTTTTATTTCCATGAAACGTTCTCTTGCCCTTTCTCACCCCCTCTAGGGAATTGTTTGTGGATTGGAGAAATGACTCAGCTGGTAAAGTACTTGCCTTGAAAGCTCAGAGACCTGAGTTTAATCTGTAGAATCCACATAAAAATGCTGAGCATGGGCTGGAGAGATGGCTCGGCGGTTATGGACTGTTCTTCCAGAGAACCCTACTTCAAATCCTAGCACCCACAAGGCAGCTCACAACTGTCTGTAACTCCAGAATCTCACACATTCACACATTCATACATTCAGGCAAACTACCAATGCAATAAAATAAACATAAATAATTTTTTTTTAATGCTGAGCATGAGCATGCCTTTAATCCCAGCACTCAAGGAGGCAGAGACAGACAGATCTTTGTGAGTACAAGGCAAGCCTGGTCTACAAAGTGAGTCCAGGACAGCCAGAGTTACACAGAAAAACCCTATCTTTGAAAATTAAAAAAAAAAATAAAAAACAAAAATTTTTAAAATGCTGAGCATGGTGGGAAGCTACACTCATTCCCAGCACTGGGTAGGGAAGGCTCACTGGCCAGTTGGTCTAGCCTTATTGGAGAACTCTAGGCCAATGAGAAACCTTCTCTTAAAGGAGGTAGATGGTGTTCCTGGAGATGACATCTGAGGTCACACACACACACACTTTTCTTATAAGTACTTTCCTTTCGTCTTTGCCTAAGAAGATGACTCAGAACTTCAAATTCTAACCCCTTTAAGTTACTGGTTTCTAGTAGCTCTCCCTGTATATATACACTGTACAAACAAATAAACTGTTTTTTTTTTTTCTTCCTATCAATCTGGGAATTTAATTTGTTAACCTTAAAAAAGTACAAAAGTTTTTCTTGCCCTTCACAGAATAGGTAAAAGATCCGTTCAAGCTTCCTGGTATTGTGGTGCATGCCTACAGCCCTGGCACTCTGGAGGCGGCGGCAGCAGAGCCACAGCATTGAGGCCAGACTGGTCTACACAGCAAGCTCCAACTCAGCAAGGACTTAAAGCACACTAAACAAAGGAGCAACAAGGTAAATCAACAGATCTTAGGCAGACCTCGGGGCACAAGGCTGGAACTGCAGCTCCTCTGGAGGCGGAATCTGGGGATCTCAAGTTTAAAGTTTGCTTGGGCTACAGAGTAAGTTTAAAGCTAGCCTTGTCATCAGAGACCTGCTCTCAAAGTAATAGAAAGGCTGGGAATATAGACCAATGGTATATTCACATACCTATTTCACTACTCTTCCCCCCCACACACACAGATCTTAATACTGCAGTTATAGCAGTTCAAAAAATTTATCAAGGTAGTTACAGGTTCTACTTCATAGCTAGCTTTTAACGAAGTGATTCCATGACAAGCTTTACTGTCACCTACAATTATACTTAAAAGCCATTAAGACACCTCGTGCTTCTCTAGCTCGCCTATGTGCTATAATTTTCCCTAGACTTCAACAAAAACATTTTTAATCAATTAAATTCAGAGAAATTAAGGTTTTCTTCACTAAAAAGATTTATAAGCATCTAAACAATGTTATTCTTCCAAATAAACCAATTTAACCTATAAAAAATTTTTCATGAAAAAACATGTTAATTGTGTTAACATATAAATTTTGTTATTTTGAAATATATCACATAAATATATTTTTGTCTTTATTTCTGGCTCAGTGAATACAGATAGACAAAATAGAAACAAATAATGTTATTTAGAGTCCTTGTTAATTATTAATATATAAAGACAAAAGGCATAGTGACGAACGCCTGGAATGCCAGTCTCACCTACATACTGAGTTCAAGACTAGCCTGGGCATGTGAGACATTATCAAAAAGAAACAAAAAAGAGGGGGGTAGGGTGAGCCAGGCATTGATGGTGCACTTTAACCCCAGCACTCAGGAGGCAGGCAGATCTCTGTGAGTTGAGGCCAGCCTGATCTACAAATCGACTCCAGCACAGCCAAGGCTACACTGAGAAACACTGTCTCGAAAAACTAAAAACAGAAAAAGAATACAAAGGGTCCTGACACTAAGTATCTCAGCATCTCTCTAGTCTTCTCATCTCCACCAACCTCAACCATTGAAGTGTCTGGTTGTGCACTTATTCTCTACCTTTTACAGTATATTTGGTTTTGGTTGGGCTTTGCTTTACTGTTGTATTTGTTTTTTTTTGTTTTTGTTTTTTTTTTTTTTGAGACAGTCTGATGTAGCCCAGGATGACTCAAACTGGATATCCTGCAAGGCTACCCTTGAACAACTCCTGGTTCTGCCTCCAGTTTCCAAGTACTGAGATCACAGGGATAAGTTGTTACATGGGGCTAGTTCTCACTTTCTAACCGCTACCATCTGTCTAGCCATTTCAGCCTCTCAGAGGAGTGCATGAGAACTAAGCCCACGTGTGTCACCCAGCTCAGCTGCTGCTGCTTCTTCTAAGATTGATTTATTTTATATATGAGTGCTCTATCTGCATGTACACCTGCATGCCAGAAAAGAGCCTCAGATCCTAGTATAGATGGTTGTAGGCGACCATGTGATTGCTGGGAACTGAACACAGGACCTCTGGAAGAACAGATGGTGCTCTTAACCGCTGAGCAATCTCTCCAGCCCTCAGTTTCTTTTCTTGCTACTGTGTGGACTGGCACTGGTGTTTCACAACACTGCTCTTGACGTTTAACCTGCACAATGACATGTGAAACTTTCCTATGCCTGTGGTGGACTACTAGCAACTAGATTTAAGCTCTAGCTTAAAGAACTGAAAAACTGGGGGAAACATATCAGGAAATGTTTCCAAATGCTGGACACCAGGTACCAGATGACTAAGAAAAGGACAAAAAACGAGCAGAGCCCTACAATTGCCCTACACTAGGAAAAAAAGCGCATGAAAATTTTGCCAACTTTATCCAAGAAAACCACAAGTCTTTCTGACATAACATGATCAATGACACCTAGTTTCACTTTATGACACAATACCAGTGAATTGCAGAATTCGAGTTCAGGCTAGGGAAGCCGAAAGATAAATATCCCTTACTTGCTGGACAGCTAGACTAGCCAATCTGTAAGCCCTACGTTCGGTGAAAGACCCTGTTTTTGTTTTTGTTTTTGTTTTAAATAAGGTAAAAGGGACTTGGGGGGATGCTTCAGCAGTTAACAGCACTGGCTGCTCTTCCAGAGAACTTGAGTTTGAACTCCCCACCCAAGTACCTACAAAGCAGCTCAAACCATCTGTACCTGAACAACTAAGGGGTCTGAGAACCTTTTCTGGCCTCCTTGGACACCAGGCACACACATCACACAGACATACATGCAAGCACATAAAACAAATTAGAAAATAGTAAGGTGAGGAAGCAATTGAGAAAGACACCTGATACCAATTTCTGGCCTCTTCCTGTGCATGCATGTACACAGTACACATTGTGCACATGCGCGCACGCGCACACGCGCGCACACACACGCACGCACACACACACACGACAGCAGTATTTTATTATGGAAAACTTAAAAAGTTTTTTTAAAGACTTATTTATTTGATTTTATGTGTATAAATGTTTTGCCTGCGAGGATGTATTATGTGGATGTCTGGTACACAAGGAGGTCAAAAGAGGGTATCAGATCCCCTAGCACTAGAGTTATGAATGGTTGTAAGCTACCACATGGGTGCTGGGAAAAAAACCTGTTCCTCTGCAAGAGCAACAAGTGCTTTTAACCACTGAGCCATCCCTTCAGCTCCTCATGGCAAACTTTTGACATGACATTATGATTTTCCTGTGCTCTGAAATCATGTTTCTCCAGCTACCATTATTCCAATTAGTCAGGACTCTGGTGGTGCAGTTCTTACCTGGTCACCCACTCTGCCTCAACCCATTTCTAACCACCTACGGGCTCTATCTAAAATGAAATCACATCATCTGGCAGCCCCTCCTTCCTGAAAACCTTGCTCTATGTCAGAAAACCCCAAACAGGTGAGATGTCCTTCATCCGCCGCATTCCTCCACTCTACCTCACACCTCAGTCATTACTCCCCTGTGTCTGTTGGCTGCCTGCTTGCAAAGTTTCTCCCACTTGCTGCCACCTGATTCCTCCCTTTACCTACGGCCATCACTTCAACTTCTCCAGTGAAATTTCAGACTACATAGAGTCACTAGTTTTGTTTGTTTGGTTGTTTGGTTTTTGGTTTTTTAAGACAGGGTTTCTCTATGTGGCCTTAGCTATCCTATACTCCCTTTGTAGACCAGGGTGGCCTTGAACTCACAGAGGTTCACCTGCACTGCCTTCTGAATGCTGGGATTACAGGCATGCACCACCACGCCTGGCCTAAATCACCAGTTTTATACTTTTTTGCCACTTTTACTTTCTACCATGACATCCCCTTCCCTACAACATGGATAAGAATACTTAAGAGAAACACTGACAGGTGCTGCAGCAAAAACCTGTAATCCCAGCACTTAAGAGACTGCAGCAGGAGGAGCACTGAAACCTTAAGGCAATCCAGGACTACATAGTGAACCTATCTCAAAAGAAAAAAAAAAGGAAGACACTTGAAATATATGTAGAGTACTAGTAAATAACAAAAGGGAAAAAAATTCACACTCCCAGTACTTAGGGAGGCAGAGGCAGGCAAATCTCTGTGAGTTCAAGGCCAACATGGTCTACAAAGCCAGTCCAGGACAGCCAAGGCTACACAGGGAAACCCTGTCTTGAAAAATCAAAACACAACACAACAAACAAACAAACAAAAACTTCACTCTAGAAACCCAAACAAAGAAGGCTGTGGAAACAACCAGCCCACAGAGTGCTCACTTTGCCACATGAAATTCTAGGTCCTAGCTCCAGCGCCACAAGACAGCAGCAATGATAACACTATTTACAATCATCATTCAACTAATAAGTTCTGGAGCCTGGGCGTGGGAGGTCAGCACAAACACTTTTCGCACAAGCCTGACAATCTGAATTCAGATGCCCAGAACCCAGGTAAAAGTTGGCCATAGTAGAACACATAGCTGAGATCTTGAGAACAAACACCTGATGTCCTCTGAGCTACACACTCACACTCATACACACATGCACATGCACACAGAATACACAAAACCTGGGCAAGAAGTGGTGGAACAAGCACCTGGTAGAAGCAGAAGAACAGTACTTTAATGTCAGTCTCTGCTGCACTTTGAATTTGAGGCCAATTAACAAGACTATAATCCAAACAAGTGGTAAAAACAGAAAGATAGTAAGTTCCAGGATAGCCTTGGCTACATATGGAGGGTCTACTTCAAACAAACAAACAAACAAACAAACAAAATTGAATCTTCAAGATCACAAGCAGTAAAACTGTTCATTAATTATTACTTGTAGCTATTCAATCAATGGGAAGAATGGTAGTTAGAGGTGCATAAAAAGTAGTCAGTACACAGCAAAAGGAAATTTGTCACAGAGCCAAGACAAAATTATAGACTCTTTAAGCTATTCCATGTGGGCTGAAGAGATGACTCACAGGTTAAGAGCAATGACTATTCTTCCAGAGGTCCTGAGTTGAATTCCCGGCAACCACATGGTAGCTCACAACCATCTATAAAGAAATCTGGTGCCCTCTGCTGGTATGCAGGTGCACATGCAGACAGAACACTATACATAATAAACAAACAAATCTTAAAAAAAAATATTACATGCTATGTATCCCTGTCATACTTCATCTTCCCCAAATGCTGCGGTGGGTGGGGTGCCAGCTGTTCTGGTCACCATCAACATGCAGGACAACGCTCTGCTCTGAAGACTCTACAGAACTGTTTGGGAATGATCAGTGTGATCCACTTCCTAATCACTCACCAGACTCAACAGCACTGCCTGCCCCCGGCCTCTCTCCTGATGTTCCTTTGCATGTGAGGTGCCACATGCAAAGGCACGTCTCTCACTTTGGAAAATATATCAGTAAGTGAGCTTGCTACTTACTTTTTACTTAGCATCACAAATATTTACAATAGCCAAGTTCTTCTCAATAAAATAATAAAATGAATGTCAGCAGCATTTAAATAACATTGGCAGAGAATTCGAAATCAAGAGTTTCTAAGCATGTGATTTCAAACAACTTAGAAAATTGAGAGTGCAACCAAATTCAAGGCTTATCTTGCTCTTTTTACAATATCAAGAAGAGGACACGATCATAGACAGTTCTTCTACAAATGGAGAATGCTGGTGGTGGTGCTGACTATCACAACCATTCAAAACACTCTTATCTGAGCTTCTGGAGAAAAAATGCCCCTCAGGACATAAAGCAAATGAAATAGGTTTTAAAGTAACCCAGAAATCTTGATCATGGCCTGTGGAGATGCTCATAGCAAAACATTTGCTACGTGTGTATAACAACCTGGGTTTGGATCCCTTAGGTCTCTAAAATTAGGCACGTAATAGTGCTATGTAGTAATCCCAGAACACACACAAAGATAGAGATAGACAGAGAGACAGACACAAACACACACAGAGGCTATAAGATACAAATAAAAATTATGATCATACTTGGAACCCAGCTATTAACAATGAGACTTCTTTTCTGAAGGGAAGAGGTGCTAGGGCCTGAGTCCAGGATGGGACCACTGAGCTATATCCTCAGCCCTTATCACTTCAGAGCAGTACCAACTCTCTGAACTTCTTTCTTTCATGTAATAGAACTGGCCATTATGCACAGACACACATGCACACAAGCTCTCATGTGCAGCAGCGGCATTTACCTTCTTCCCTTCTCGCAAAGCTTCTCAATCTCAGCTTTCAGGTCCTGCTCCTTCTGCAGGAACTCCTTCTTTTCCTTCTCTATCTTCTTCTTGGTTTCTTCTCGCTTTATGGTCACATCCTGAATAGCCTTTAGTATCTCCTAAATCCCACACAATTACAGTCATACAAATAAAAAAAAAAATAAATGTTAGTTTTTGGTGTTTGGAGTTTTTGTTTTAATGTGAAAGTTATTTGTGTGTGTGTGTGTGTGTGTGTGTGTGTGTGTGTGTTACTACAGTTCTAAACAAGAGCCCAGTACATGATAGGCAAGCATTCTATCACTCATAGGCTATTTGGTTTGGTATGGTTTGGTTCTGAGATAGGATAAGACATAGCCCAAGCTGGGCTTAAACTCAATATGTAGACAGAGCTGGTCTTGAACTCCTGATCCCTTGCATCTATTTCCACTTACTTTTGCTTCTGGCTTTTTGTTGGATTTTTGTTTTGTTTTGTTTGTTTTTTGAGACAGGGTTTCTCTGTGTAGCCTTGGTTATCCTGGACCCACTTTGTAGACCAGGCTGGCCTCCAACTGACAGAGATCTGCTTGCCTCTGTCTCCCCAAGTGCTGAGATTACATGCATGTGCCACAGTGCCCGGCTGTTTTTAATTTTTTTGAAACATGTTTTTTTTTTTTTGTTTTTTTGTTTTTTTTTTTTTTTTTTTATGTAGCCTAGACTTGCCTTGCACTCCCTATGTAGCAAGCCCAGGATGGCCTCAAACTTGCTGCAATCATCCTCTCTCGGTGTCCTAACAGCAGATGTTGTAGAGCTGCTACTCTACTCCCAGACTGATAGTTTATTTCAATGATTATATATCAAACAGAACTGAAAGAATCAATTTCATAAATTACTGGCATAAAAGCTAAACCTCTGGAAGAAAGTTATATAAACATAGAATTCAACTCAACAGGATAGTTCTAAGAATCACTGAAAATGAAATGTTGGGGTTAGAGAGATGGCTCAGCAGTTAAGAGCACTAGCTGCTTTTCCAGAGGACCCACGTTCAACACCCAATACCCACACAGTAGCTCACAATTTTCTGTAACTCCAGTTGCAAAGGATCTGATACCCTATTCTGGCCTCCCAGGGCACTTGATACAAGTGCATACACACATGAACACAATACATCCATATACATAAAGCAAATTTTAAAAATGAGATGTGAGACTGGGGAGAGCCCAGTCATAAAGCACTTGTCATGTAATCATATGATGAGCTCAATTCCTAGAGTCCACATAAAATAGCTGGGTGTGGTGGTATCATATAATCATATGATGAGTTCAATTCCTAGAGTCCACATAAAATAGCTGGGTGTGGTGGCATACCCTTGTACTCCCGGCGTTGGAAAGGCAGAAACAAGAGGGTCCCTGGAGCTTGCTGGACAGCCAGCCTAACTCCAGGTCCAAATGAGAGATTCTGTCTCAAATCACAAAGCGAAGACCGTGCCTCAAGACTGGCTACTGACCTCCATATACATGTGCACCTGTCTGCATACACATTCACCTGTGTACACATGAATACACATGATAGAACTAAAAAGTGGAATGTCCTGGCTTCTACAGCACTCCACTCCCTAATGCTAATGTTCCAATAAGGACTGAACAAACACCTGACAAGAATGCATTCTTGCTTCAGATAGGACTTTGCTACATTTAACAAATATGCTCTTGTTTTATACTAGTCCTGCTTTTGTTGTAAGTGGAATTTTCTGCTTATTTGCTGTGCTGGATAGTATTACATCAACTTGACACAAGCTAAAATCATCTGAAAGGAGGGAACCTCAATTAAGAAAATGTATCTATAATATCAGGTTGTAGGCAGGCCTGTAAGGCATTTTCCTAATTAGTGATTGATGGGGAAGAGTCTGGCCTATTTTGAGTGGTGCTATCCCAGGGCTTGTGGTCCGAGGTGCTATAAGATACTAATCACCCAGAGGTGATGGCACACGCCTTTAATCCCAGCACTTGGGAGGCAGAGACAGGTGGATCTCTGTTCACTAGAAGCCAGCCTGGTCTTTAAAGTGAGTTCCAAGACAGACAGGGCTACACTGTCTCAAAAAACTAAAAACTGAAAGTAGACTGAGCAAGCCATGTGGGACAAGAAAGTAAGCAGGACCCCTCCATGGTCTCTGCATCTGCTCCTGTCTCCAGGTTCCTCCCCTGTTTGAGTTTCTGTCCTGACTTCTTTCACAATGAACAGCAATTTGAAAGTGTAAGCTGAAAACACCTTTTCTTCCCCAACTTGCTTTTGGTCAAGGTGTTTCATCAGTAATAGTAACCCTAACCAAGACTTTGCTGTCTTACGATATAAGAACAGGAATAAATACATATATGAATATATTTATAAGCATGTATAATAAGACGGTCATCACCTGTGACTATTATCCCTTTTCACACAACTCTGCCCATAAAGGTAATCACTATGCTAAGTGCTTCTGTGTTATGTTATCACATTTTGTTTGTTGTTTTTGGGTGGTGCCAGCTCAGGTCCTCACACAAAGCACTGACCCATTTTTCCATTTCTAGGGAGGCTATTTTATATCCATTTTGCATCTTTCTTTTTTCCACTCAGCACAACCATACTATGTCAATAACTACAAATATAACTAAACTATACTCACTACATAGGCCTAGCTGGACTGGAGCTTGCTACATTGACTAGGCTGGGCTCACATTCATAGATTCCCACTTGCCTCTACTTTCTGAGTGCTGGGATTAAAGGCATGTACTACCACTCATAGCCATACATAAGTAATTGTAAATCTAGGTTCCGCATATGAGAGAAGACACAATACTTATCTGAGTTGCAACTTCTTTTCTTTCCTTTTTTTTTTCTTTTGAGGGCCTGGATGTTGAACCCAAGTTCTGAGTATGCTAGGCAAGCACTCTACTACTGAGCTAAATCCCTCAGATGTCAGGGTCTGCAGACTACCTGGTGATTCTTCATTTCTTCTTCTCTCCTTTGCTGAAGCTGCTTTAATTGCACTTGGAGCTGATTCTCCACCTGCCTCTGCTTGTCCAGAACTTCTTGGTAACGCTCCTTCAACAGAGTTCTCTCTGTCATCATTTTGTCCTATTAAAAACAACAAAAATTTCATTCCCAATTTAATCTCAAGAAGTATTCACCAGTTTTTGTTTGTTTGTTTGTTTGTTTGTTTTAAGAAAGGGTCATATATAGCTCAGGCTAGCCTCTATCTTGCTATATTGCTGAAGATGATTTTGAACTTCTGATCTCCCATGTGTTGCAATTACAGGTGTACAACACCATACCTAGTTTATGCTGTGCTAGGGATTGAACCCAGGGCTTCCTGCATGATGGGCAAGTATTCTATCCAACAAACTGTGTCCGCAATCTATATCTAAGATATGGCTATGCTATCCAATACAACAGCTACAAGCTACATGTGGCTATGTAACTTAAAGTTAATCAAATATGATTAAACAGAAACACCAAGGCCCTCAGGAGCCTAATGTTGTAACCTGCTTAAACTCTATAGCTCCTCTGTTTAGTTTTTAGCATAACTGTAGCTCTTCTGTTAATACCTGCTGTAGCCTTTTAGCATATCAGAAGCCACTTTGCCTCTAAGTCTCCATTTTAATCATAAGGTGAAATTAAGTTCAAGTTCTCAGGCCTATGTGCCTGAGACCCGGATAAAATTCAATAGTTCAATAACTTGCTGCTCAGAATAAAGCAACAGATGATAAATGCACGTTCTCCTTGAGTTAAGACTACAACATCCTGCTACATTCCATTCCTTACTCCCGGAATCCTAAATCCCAGCCAATCAGTTTAAAATGCTTTGTCTAACTACCGAGATACAATACAATACACTTGGAACAAAAACAATTATGTTTAGCTAGTCAAAATGATGTAATGCTGCCCCCCCCCCCCACATCTAGTTGTTAACCTAGTTACAGTTTTTTGTATATATATATATTAAAAAAAAATGTCTTAGAAACAGATAAGCAATCCCAGCACTCTGGGAGGCAGAGGCAGGCAGAACTCTGTGAGTTCAAGGCCAGCCTGGTCAACAAAGGGAGTCCAGGACAGCCAAGGCTACACAGAAAAATCCTATCTCAAAAAACAACAAAACAAAACAACACGGAAAAACAAAAAGAGCAAACTAATAAAAGTCTTGTTAAGGTCCTGGAGAGATGGCTCAGAGGTTAGGAGCACTGGCTGCTCTTCCTGAGGTCCTGAGTTCAATTCCCAGCAACCACATGGTGGCTCACAACCATCTATGATGATATCTAGTGCCCTCTTCTGGCATGCAGATATACATGTAGTCAGAACATTGTATACATAATAAATAAATAAAAATCTTAAAAAAAAAAAAAAAAAGTCTTGTTAAAAAGGAAAAAGAAACAGGTTGGCATCACAGCCTGGCTCCCAAGTCAAAAACTTGATAGGTCAGTTTTTGTTCATTGTTCAATAAACTTCCATCAATCTGAGTCTGTTTGGGTTTTTGCTATGTTTGTTTGTTTGTTGTTGCTTTTGAGGCAGGGTTTCTCTGTGTAGCCCTGGCTGTCCTGGACTCGCTTTGTAGACTGGGCTGGCCTCGAACTCACAGAGATTGTCTCTCCCTTCCAAGTGCTGGGATCAAAAACGCATGTCACCATACCCAGCCTGTTTTCTGCCTTTTTTTTTTTTTTTTTTTTAACCTTCTTTCTCAAAATGGCTCTTTTCCCTTTTCCTCAAAAGTGAAGACTGGCAAGCATTTTTTGTAAAGGGTCATACAGGACATATTTTACATTCTGTGGGTTCTGTGGACTTTGTTACAACCATTCCATTCTGCTATTACAGTGGGAAGCAACCTGTAAAGTAGTGGGTGTGTTCATTCCAATAAAACTCTTATTGACAAAAACAGACAAAGTCTGGATCTGGCCCACATGCCATGGGTTGCCAACCTTGCTTTAAGCACAGTGTTGAATAATAACACTTTCAGCAGTGATAGAAATAGCCTAGATCAGCTGGGCACTGTGGGGCACTCAGGGAGGCGGATGAAGGTGAATCCCTGTGAGTTTGTAGGCCAGCCTGGTCTACAAAACAAGTCCAGGACAGCCAAAGCTATACAGAGAAACCCTGTCCCAAAAAAAAAAAAACGGGAAGGAAAAAAGAAAGTGAAAAACAAAGCCAGATACCCACTGAAAAGGGATAGGAAGCCTTGCTAGTCCTCAGCACTAAAGTGGACAAGCCCAGTAAAGAGATCTCGAAAACCACAGACTCAGAGCAACTCAGCAAGCTCCCACACAGCTAGGGATTAGAAGTCCCACTGGCTAGATGTGGTGGCTTATGCCTATCATCTCAGCACATAGGAGTCTGAGACAGGATTGCTCAGAGTTTGAGGTCAACCTAAACTACAGCTTGTTTGACTAAAAAGAAAAGAAAAGAAAAATAGGTAGTGAGTTTAGTCCCAACACACATTAGATGTGTCACATCTAATCCACTAAATCCACTTCTAGGACATCCAACATCTCTAGCCTCCTTGGCCTTTGCACTACCTGTACATAACCACACACACACACACAATTAAAAAATAAAAATGTTTGTGGCTCAGTGGCTAAGAGCACTCACTGTTCTTGCAGAAGACCAGTACTAGTTCCCAGACCCACATAATGGCTCATAACCATTCAGTCAAGCTCTAGGGATCTAATGTCGTCTTCTGACCTCTTCAGCCACCATACCCACACACGTGCGGTGCACATATATACATGTAGGCAAAACATTCACACACATAAATAAGCCTAAAAACACCTTTACAGAGCTGGAAAGAAAGTCCTAACTCGGCAAAGTCACCCTCTGGCTTCCACATGCATGTTGTGACACGTATGTACTATATCAACCACACATCATATACATCTACACACATAATGGCAATAAACAAGTAAATTGAAAACTTTCATTTTTTTTTTTTTTTCCAGTTTTTCCAGACAGGGTTTCTCTGTGTATCCCTGGCTAGCCTGAAACTCACCTTGTAGACCAGGCTGGCCTCAAACTCAGAGAGATTCGCCTGCCTCTGCCTCCCAAGTGTTGGGATTAAAGGCCTGAGCCACCACCATCCGGCTGAAAATATATATATATATATTTTTTAAAATACTTTTTGATCTATCCCTGGCATTTTGTGGCTAAAGTTGCATTCTTCACTTTTCTTTTTAATTTTTTTTTCTTTTTTTCCCTCTCTCTTTTTTTTAACGCATATCTCTACATATCCCTTAGCTGTTTTAAAACTTGCTATGTAAACAGGCTCTTTATTTTTAATTTGTGTGTGTGTCTTTGTGTGTATTTGTGTACACAAGTACAATGTTCTTGGAGCCTAGAAGAGGGTGTCAGATCCCCTAGAGATGAAGTTACAGATAGCTGTGAACTGTCTGACACTGGCACTGGGAACTGTACTCAGGGACATTCTCTTAACCACTGAGCCCAAGGAAGCTGGAGATGGTGGAACTCCCTGCAAGTGGAGTTACAGGAAACTATGAGGCATTGAATGTGAGTGCTGGGACTAAACTCTGGCCCTTTAGAAGAACAGTAAGTGCTTTAACTGCTAACCTGTCTTTGCAGCCCACTCCTTCCATTCTTAATATGGGCTCTGGGTCATCAGGCTTGAGTGACAAGCACCCACTAAGGCATCTCATTAGGCCTAGGGGACTCTTTTAATAGATGAATATCTTCTACCTAAAATTTTATTGTCTTCTTCTTCCTCTTCTTCTTTTTATACAACGTGATCTTTGCAACCAGGTTGGTCTTAGACTCAAATTGTAGCCAAGGCTGAACTGAAACTTCTGATCCTCCTAACTTCAACTTCCCAAGTGTCTATCTAAAGTTTAGAAACCAGCAGTTCTTCTGCTGCCACCCTTGCTCAGTAATCATGCCTTTTTAAATAAACTTAAACAAACAAGCAAATAACTACTAAAGCAAGATCCTGTCTTAAAAGACAAATGTGGGTTGGGAACAGAAGTCAGCTGGTTAAGTGCTCAACTGGCATGCTCAAAGCCCCGGGCTTGATCCCCAGTGCTTCAGGAAACAAGCATGGTGGCAGCATGTGGGTAATCCCTGGCCTTCAGAAGGGAGGCAGGAGGACAGTCTGAGGCCAGCCTCTACTAAGGAGTTAGCTCAAGGCCAATCTAGATAAAATGAGACCTTTTCTCTAAAATAAAAATAAATAAAACTCCTCACTATCAATCAGTCTGGGGGCACTCACCTATAACCTCGGCAGGTGGGAGGCTGAAGTGACAGGATTATAGCCTCAAATCCAGCCTGGGCTACATAGTGAAAGTCATCTAAACAACAACAAAGCAAACCAAGTACTAAGAAACAACAGAGAAAATAGATTAAGTGAGATGGAGAGATGGCTCAACGGATAAGACCACTGTCTAATCTTGCAGAGGTCCTGAGTTCAATTCCCAGCAACCACATGGTGGCTCACAACCACTCAACTCTGATGCCATCTTCTGCCATTCAGATAGAGCACTCATAAATAAAATAAATAAATAAAACAGATAAGCAACACATATGAAAAAGATATGAGTACTAAAAAAGTGAAATTAAGCTTAACAATCTAGAATGTAAGACTGAATAACTCAAAGCCAGTATACTGTGAACGACTAACTATACCCAAACTATTTCATTTGGTTTGCAGAGCCAGCTTTTTGAGACAGCAACTTATGTATCCAGACTGGCCTCAAAATCACTGCACAGCGTTGAACTCCTGATCTTCTTGCCTCTACCTTCCATGTGCTGAGTGTGCCACCATGCCCAGTGAAGATCAGCCTTTAGAAACAACAGTGGGGTCAGGCTTGATGGTGTATGTCTTTTAATCCCAGAACTTGAAAGGCAGAAGCAGGGAGATCTCTTCAAGTTCAAGGCCAGCCTGGTCTGTATAGCAAGTAACAGGCTAGCCAGAGCGACACATTAAGAGCCTATCTCAAAAATTACTAATGAATAATCTTTTAAAATGATAAAAATGGAGCCTGTCAGGGCGAGTAACCAGGGTAAGAGGGAAAAAAAAAGAATATTGCTAAACACATGGGGATGTTTCATCTGGAAAGGTTTAAGCTTGAAAGTTAAGAACGGGCACTAGGCTAGTTGTGGTGCACACCTTTAACCACAGCCCTCGGGAGGCAGAGGCAGAGGCAGAGGCAGACCAATTTCTGAGTTCAAGGCCAGTGTGGCCTAAGAGTTCCAGGTTAATCAAAACTACACAGTAAAACCCTATTTTAAAAACAAAACAAAATATCTTACATTAAAATCTTCTTGGAACTTGGAAGGTTAAGTCAGGTGCATCAGGAGTTAAACGTCACCTTCCTACACTGTGAATTCAAGGTCAGCCTAGGCTATATTCGACCCTGTTTCAAGCAAAGCATTAGTCACTTATGATGGCTTGTTCCTTTGATTCCAGCAATGCCATAGAGAACTGCTAGGAGCTCAAGGATGGCCTGGCTACAGAAGAAGAGCTTTGTCAAACACAGAAAGCGATGGACATGATGATAGTACAAACTTCTAATCCTAGTACTCAGGAGGCAACACTGAAAATCTGAGGCAAACCAGAGCTAGACAGTGAGAGCCTATCTCAAAAAACAAAAACAAAAAGCACAACAATTTAAACTGCATGTACTGAGTAGTAAATAGAAAACAAGTTCCATTACTAAACGCAATCAAGAGGTGTAGCAAGGGGGGTTGGAGGGATGGCTCAGTGGTCAAGAGCACTGGCTACTCTTCCAAAGGACTCAGGTTCAATTCCCAGCACCCACATGGCAGCTCATAACTGTCGGTAACTCCAGTTCTAGGTGATCCCACATCTCTATACCAATGCACATAAAATAAAATTAAATTAAAAAAAAAAAAAGTGGTGTAGCAAGAACTAGAGAGCCCATTCTCCCTTCTCAGAACTAGCATAAGAAATATGCTAAAATGTAGCAGGCTGAGTTAGGCAGTCCATTCCCACTGTCAGGGATTTTTTATGAAGGAGATTTCCCAAACAAGATGACAATGCTTCTACATCCTGTATGCCAATGGCTTTATGTGACAATGACATTTTAAGTACACACTTACCAGATTCTTTTCAATATCTTGGTCTGTGTTTACCTCTGAATCTGCTGTCTTAAAGTCAGTCTAAAAAAAAAAAAATTAAGAAACGATTATGTTGAGGACTTTAAGTCACTTTAACACAGAGTTACGAGTTATTCACCCAGAAACCAGCAACAAAGAGCAAAGCAGCAATGCAATCCTCACAACAGACAATGCCATCTTTAAGAGAAAGCCACGGATCTCAGAGAGTAATTATGGGCAATTCACTGTGCCCATAGTTCTCCCTAAGGCAGCAGAAAGTGGATTCATGTACTCCTTAAGAGGCAGACCAGACAATCAACAAGAACATCTAACATTAAGGATAGAGATGAAAAGTATGAATGTTTGCTGGGCAGTGGCGGTACACACCTTTAATCCCAGCATTCAGAAGACAGAGGCAGGTAGATCTCTGTGAATGTTGAGGTCAGCCTGGTCTACATACTGAGTTCTATGACAGCTAGAGCTGAACAGAGAAATCCTGTCTCAAAAAGTAAAAAATAAAGAAAAGTATAAATGCTAAGGATCTACACCAATCAAGTTTTCATCCAAAGTTACATGGGGGTCCTAATAATCCCTGCATGCTATACAATAAGACACTAGCTTTCTTGTTTCTGGAATAGCAGAATGAAGCCATTGCATGGCACTACATGCAAACAGCATGATGACTGCTAGCAAAAAAAAAAAAAAAAAAAAAGGCACAGTGCAGTTCTCCACCATAAGAAATAGCCCCTACCCTCACCTCCCCCCAATTCCGTTTTAGTAGCAGAACCTTGATACTTGACCTGCACAGCAATGTTCTGAGAAAGCTTCAAGGAAGAGCCATCCTGATCATCATCCTGATCTGCTCTGACTCCTTCAACCCCATTTGCAGGAGGCACTATAGGCCGGAAATCCAAGCCTGTGTCCCTGCCACCTTCTTTCAAGGTGGGGGCTGCTGGGGATTTCTCTTCAGAGCAATTCCTGGAGGCAAGTTGTTTTGAATGGCACCCTGCCTTAACGGACCGAGTGACCGGTTGGAGGGTCTCCCGGAGGCTCGTGTCCCCTTCCTCTCCTGCTGGGTTGGTCAAGTCCTTCAAATCAGACTGAGATCCGCTGCCAGAAAGACACAAGGCTGTGGCTACCAAGGTTTCTCCTAAAACTTCCTGGTGCGCTGCCGTAGGATCACCTGCTGATGAGCTGGAAGTCTGCTCTGGGTGTTCCAAATGGGCATTTCTGTTACTCTCCTTGGTGACCATTTGGTTACTTGGCGGAGATGAGTTCTTCTGTTTCTGAGCAGAGTCTTTGGGACTATCCAAAAAAAAAAAAAAAAAAAAGTTCTGGGATGAGGTTGTAGCTCTGTAGTATGTCACCTGACTAGCATGCCTCGGACCCTAACTCTGTTCCCTGCACCACAAAAGGAAATTTCTCTCTTCACTTAGCTTTCAGAAGATTAAATATGGTACTTTGTTTTTCAGTGCTGGGGATCAAACCTATGCTGGACAGTGCTCTACCACTGAGCCACATCCCTAACACTCCCACTAGAACAAAACTGGACCCTACAAGCCTTCTCCATCATCAGAACAAATTAGTTTCTACCCAACAATTTCTACCCCATACACAGGTAATCTAGCCTGCAAGGAGAGAACTTGAGAAAGTTCTAGAATGGACTATAGTAAGTGCCTGAACACAAGTGACCTGAAGATCTAAAAATAAATTCTCAGTGCCAATAACTTTTATGAGTAGGGGAAAACAAAAAACAAAACAAAACAAAACAAAAAAAAACAAAAACAGGACAATGCTAGGTACAGTAGTTACATATACTAATTCGATTATGCATAATATTTTCATATATATTTATGTTTTTTTGAGACAGGGTCTCATTGACTGGCCTTAAACTCAAAGGTATCTACCTGTCTCTAACTCCAAGTGTTGGGCTTAAAGGTGTGGACCACCACACCTGGCAAAACATTGTTTTTATTCCAACTTCATGTTCCACAAAAATAATTTTCCTGGCCCAGCAAGATAGCTCAGTGGATAAGTATTTGCCATACAAGCCCTGAATTCAGTGCCTGTAGCCTACAGTGGAAAAAGAAACTGCTAAAACTTGTCTTTGGCCTACACACACACACATACACACACACATATACACACACAAATTTAAACTAAAAATAGTAATTGTTCTTCAAGCACATCACACAAATCTTTAAATAAAACCACTATTTGATTCAACAGTTTGCCAGAGTGGAGTATCACCTCAAGTAGTTGAGAGTACAGTTTCACTTTGTTTTGAGGCATCATGTCTGGCCTGGACATGGTCACATGTAGCATAGACCAGCCTTAAAACCATGGCAACTCTCCTGGGACCAGCCTCCATGTGCTAGGATTCTGGGCATAAGCTACCATACTGAGCTGTGAAGGTATAATTTTGAATCCATAATTGAAGGATTATCAATGGAAACTTTATTTCATATAGCAAACATACATATATTTAACATCTGCGATGAAAATTTTGTCATTTCTCAAAGACATTTAATATTTAATTTTCCCTTCATCTCTAGGTCTAGGGAATGAAGCCAATTACACATGCTACATACACACATTTTCCACTAAGCTATAGCTAGTGTTTTTGTTTCTTTGTTTTGTTTTGTTTTTTGAGACAAGGTCTCCCTGTGAAGCCCTGATTAGCCTGGAACTCACATTTAAATAGATCAGTCTAGTCTTGAACTCTTAGAGACCCACCTACCTCTGCTTCCTTAGTGCTCAGATTAAAGGTATGCACCATCACTCTTGGCCAATGCAGTACTTTTTCCAGAGAACCTTAAAGCATACTTACAATGACATCCAACAGTCTTTCACTAGCAAGTTAAGTCAATGTCAAATTAGAGGCTGGAAAGATGGCTCAATGGTTAAGAACACTGGCTGATCTTCCAGAGGACCCGGGTTCAATTCCCAGCACCTACATGACAGCTGACAACTCTCTTAACTCTACTTCTAGGGATCAATACCCTCCCTCAGAGAGACATATATGCAGGCAAAACAGTAATTTACATTAGGTGGGCATGGTGGTGCATGCCTCCAATCCTAGTACTCAGGAGGCAAAGGAAGAAGAATCTCTGTGAGTTCGAGACCAGCCTGGTCTACAGAGTGAGTTCCAGAACAGCTAGGGATACACAGAGAAACCCTGTCTCAAAAAAAAAAAAAAAAAGTGTAAGTCAAATTTCTTTGCTGTTTTCCCGCCCCTCTGCACTGTGTTTGCCAGTCTGTCAGCTCACCCTTTAAGTAGCACCAACACAGGCTCCAGGTGCTCTTCCCTCAGAACAACTGACTAGCTGTGATACAGAAACTTTACAAACACACTCAGTAATCTATCTATCTATCTATCTATCTATCTATCTCCCAAGACAGGGTTTCTCTGTGTGGCCTGTACTGGAACTCACTCTGTAGACCAGGCTGGCCTCAAACCCAGAAAGCCACCTGCCTGTCTCCTAACTGCCAGGAGTAAAGGTACGCACCACCACAGCCTGGCTAATTTTTATTTATTATTTTAGTGGACCAATAAGTTTAATTAGAGTTAGTGCAGGAACATGTTTGAAGGGTTATGTCCAGGAAGAGCAAGACTACTAAAGAAAATGTTCCTCCCCCAGCAAACACTCAGCGATTCTTGTTGAGAGCCAACTGTGGAATGGGGACAAAGAACTTAATTATAGATCTGGGCAAATACAGTACCTGGGCTTAAATCAAAACTCTATTATTTATTAGCTGTTTGCCTCTAGACAAGTTATTTCATTTCTAAAATAGAAATAGTACTATCCACCTAACATGGATCACTCAATATCCTTTAGCTGCTGTTACTACTGATAGTAACTAGGACATGGCTGCTTTTATTTAGAAAATTAATACAAGTAGAAATATCCAAGTCCATAGAAGACTTAACATTTCCCCTATCACTCATACACTAACGTATCTCTTATTTGTCTTTATTTACTTATTTATTTGGTGACAGAGTCTCATTGGTTCTTCAGGATGGCTTTGAACTCGTATAACTGAATATGACCTTGAATTTCACATTTTCCTGCCTCTACCCTAAAAATGCTAGTGCTACAGGTATGTGCCATCATACCTGGCTCAAATATCTCTTTTTAAAAACAAATATTTAGCCAGGTGTGGTGGCATACACCTTTAGTCCCAGTGCTTGGGAGGCAGAAGCAGGTGGATCTCTGTGAGTTCAAGGCCAGCCCAGCAAATTATTGACTCAGACTTCATGAGTTCAGACCCTGACTCTAACAGTTCTGTAACTTTGGGCAAGTTGCACACTTCTCTGGGTCTGATGCCTCCGCTGTTACAGGAACCCTAACGCCTGCCTTCTGGGCCTGGCATGAGGTTTGAATGTGTTAACATGCATAGACTTGTTAGTGCAGTGTGACCTACTGTATTAGGTCTCAGGTCCTCTCATCAAATTAGTTCAATATTGCATGCAGCAGTGTATTAGGTACTCTTAAGAGGCAAGGTTAGGCAATTACAACTTCTGCTTTTAAGACTTTGGAAGAGAAAGCTGAGTATGGCATCCCACACAGTTGGAGGAGGGGGAATGAAGGAAGGAAGATTAGCCTTTGCAACATAGTGAGTTTGAGGTCAGCGAGAGCCCCAGGAGACCCTGTCTCAAAAATAAACAACAGAGTTTTGTAGCCAGTGAAATGGCACAGTGTGTAAAAGCCCTAGTCTACCAAGCCTAGCCACCTGACCTGGATTTCCCTGGACCCACAGGATGAAAGAAGAGAACCAATTCTGACAGATTTTCCTGCTCTTCATATGAAAACTGTCATGTATGTCACACATACAAACATTAAATTTAAACACTTGAGAGGTAGTATCAGATGGATCTCCAAGAGTTCAAGGTCAGCCTGGGCTACACAGTCAGCTCCAGGCCAGCCAGAGCTACACAGTGAGACCTTGTCTCAAAATTAACTAATTAATAAATTAGTTAATTAATTAACTAATTAATTAATATAATAAAAAATAAATATGGGTGGGAGAAAAAAAAGAATACATTTAGCCAGTCGGTGGTGGCACACGCCTTTGATCCCCACTTGGAAGGCAGAGGCAGGCGGATCTCTGAGTTTGAGGTCAGCCTGGACTACAGAGTGAGTTCCAGGACAGCCAAGGCTATACAGAGAAACCCTATCTTGGGGAAAAAAAAAAAAGGAATAATACATTTTAATAAGAGGCAAAATTGGTACATTAACACTAAGATATATTAACAAAGACATCAAGATGAATAGATATACATATAATCTGTTTCTTTTTATATTTTGTACATATACATCTGTATATATGTATATACATAACCAGGTATCTTATGTCAGTAGATGGCTCAGTAGATAAAGGTTTGATCCCTGGAACCCATATAATAGGAAAAAAACAACTCCACAAAGTTATCCTCTGGTCTCCAGATGAACACACCTCTCTTATACCATCATGCATAATATACAATAAATGACAATTTTTAAAAACATGAGTATGGCCACACATAGTGGTTCACCAATAATCAGGAAGCAGAGGCAGGTGGATTACTCTGAGTTTGAGGTAAACCTAGTCTACATAGTGAATTCTGGGCTAGCCAGTGAAACCTTGTGTAAAAAAAAAGAAGAAAATGAGCATGATACAGAAAAATAGTTAAAGGAACCCAGAGCGTGTGAAGGAAACACAAGTCAAGGAAACACAAGTCAAGGAAACATATGCATTTATGATATGCTGATTCCTGTCCTAACCTAGCATGCTTAACCAAGTATTAGTTGCTATGTTGGGTACCATACAAAAACCAAGCAGTCCCTACTTTAAAAAAAAAAAAAAAATTTAATCTACAGAAGTACCATTAGAGCCCCAAAGAGGAAAGACTTTCAGAAGCTCATCTAAAAAGCCCCTTACCCAAATAAACTTTCTCCTCAAGAGTCTGCACGTTACCTTAGACCATCTGGAAGAACTTCCTCTGTCTTGGAAGCACACAAAGCAGAGGGTTCCGAAGGACTGGGGGCACTGGCCCCAAGGCCAGCTACCTCAGAGGCCGCCATCTGCGACTCTGGACATTCAGAAACAAACGACAGGACACACGTTACAAAGCTCAAAACTTTCCTCTGCACAATACCCACTGTCTCAGTTCCTCCCAACACCAAGAACTTAGGCTCTGGAGAAAACACCTAAGAAAGAGTAATCTGCAAGAGGGCAATAAAAAAGCCACTTGGAGCCCTAAGTCCCAGCTAGCACCAACCCGCGGGAGCTGTCATATGTACAGAAATATAGGAGTCTTCACAAAGCTTTTACTTTCTCTCTTGTCAGAAATACGGGCATTTAAAATTGATGATAATCTGGTAAGAATTTTCCTGAATGCTCCATATACCTACCTTGTCTACTATCATTTTTAAAGGATGACCTTTTTGGCCCAGAATCAATACTATGTTAAAAAAAAAAAAATCACTTTTTGGCTGTTGCAGTCAAAGCTTTCTCTATTAATTTAAGTGAAAGGTTTTCTGTCAGGTTTTTCCAAGAACAAGTCATTCCATACTGGACCATCTCCACGGGGTGTCTTCCCCCCTGTCGGTATCCCTTTAGAACAGATGGGAATAGTCTGTTATCTGCCAAGGGCCCACAAACGAGTTACCATTATGACAAAACAGGTTACTACTTGGTTACTCCAGGAGAAAAAGGAGATGCTGATAACTCAAGTAAGGGAACCCAGGAAAACGCTTTTTTTTTTAAATTTTTTATTTTTAAGAGCATCCTTTTTGCTGCAGAATAAACCCAGCCTTCTACGGTGAGAAGAAAAACTAGGTGGTGAGGTACGATTAGTTCACATTCCTGCTTTTATTTTGACAGCATCACAGGAATACCTCTAAACCCAGAAAAGTGTAGGACAGATAACGAGTCATGCTGAACCAACAGTCACAGCCCAGTGCCTCAGTTTCCTCTCATCACAAAAAGCTCCCGGGTTAAAATGGGCCCTGAAACGCCATTATTGCATCTCGGATGCAAACATTCTGCCTCCAATAGGGTCGGGAATCATTGCCTCCAACAGGGAACAAGGTCTGGGTCACCGGTGTCCGGTAAACGAAAACCTTAGGGCAAGGGTCATACGTGAAACGCCGCGGCTGGAGCCCAAAGCGAGAGGAGTGGGGGTCGCACATCTGGCTGGAGAGTCCAGTATGCTCAAGGGAATCCCGCAACCCGGTGGCGGCCACCAGCCAGGCGGCGACGCAGAAGGGGACAATGGGGGGGAAGCAGCTCCAGGTGGTCAGCGCCACTCTTCACAGGCGGCTGCCGCATCCCGATCGCTAGCCCTGGCTAGTGCCACCTCCACCCTCTCCCCCTGGTCGTCACCGGCCGCCAGCCCCCGTCCCACTCCCAGGCCGGGCTCCCGCCCCCGTGCCCGCCGCCCCCTCCCCGCCCCCCGCCGCGCCCCCTAGTCCCGCCGCCCCGGCCCGCGCGCCGCCCCGCACACACCTCCCGCGCCGCGCCCCCGGGGAGCAAAGGCGGGGGGGAGGGAAGGGACGCACCTGAGCGGGCGGAGAGGGGGGGAGGGGGCGGCCAGGCCTGGGGGAGGGGTCGAGCGCCGGCCCGCGCGCGGCTCCTCCCACTTCCGGCGGCGCGAGCGCAGGGAGGGGGGCGAGGCCGGGGCGGCGAGAGGAGCGGCCCCGCGGGGTGCGCGCCGCCGCCGACGGCGCCCTCTGGCGGCAGGCGCGGGCAGCGCCCGGGCAACGTGGCCATCGCCGGAGAGCCCCTCCGACACAGCGGAGCCTGAGGGAACGCGGGCCAGAGAGATGGCGACCGGGAGCCTCTCCGCGGAGTTGACGGGGGAGAGTCAAGGCCACGGCAGTCTGAGGGAGAAGAGCCACGGGGGGTGTTTAGAGGTCGGAACCGAGACTGTCCTTTCAGAGGACGCCATGGAGAACGAGGGCCCCCTGGCGGGGGTGGGGGGCGACCTGTGGCGGAGAACACGAGGACTCCGGGCGCCAAACCCCCCTACAGCCCGCACGGGCCTGTGGCCGAAGCCATAGGCGGGCGTCGGCCGAGCGCCCGGTGCTCAGCCCGCTAGGCCGCAGGCCCGGCCGCTGATTGGCTGCGGCGCCGGGCGGAAGTGATGTTGCTGTCAGTGGCTCCTCCGGCTCCGGGGAAGCCGAGGGTTTCCGCAAGGAGGCGGCGGAGGTGGAGACGGCGGTGGCGGCAGTGGCGGAGGAGGCTGTGGGTGAGTTGTGTGGGGGACTGTACCTCGGAAATCCGGGTGGCCCTGGCCTGGGGGCGGTCGGCATCTGCGGAAGAGGCGCTGCGCTTGAGGGCACCTTGGGTCTTGGCGTGGGCGACCCCAGCGGGACGGGGCCTCCGGTTCTTAGGTTCCGGGCAGCATAGGTCCCAATGAGAGAGGGGCACATTGCACAGGACAGCCAAGGCTGCGGGAGGCGGGGTGGAGCGCATCAGTGACACTGGCGCTTTGTACAGGGCCTGGTTCCCGTGAGCGGGTGGATGGGCTTGTAGGACAGTGGCTTAAGAGCAGAATCTTGAACGGGAGAGATGCCCTTCTACCTTGACCACTAAATGCCGTTTTAAAGGCCTAGCTGTTGAGGGAGATGGGAGTCTACTATCAGAAAGTGCTTAAGATTTCTTGCCCGGAAACCTGAGAATAAGTGCTGCTATGCCCTGGGCTGCAGAAAAAGCTCGATTTCTCTTCCAGAAATCTCTGGTGGAACCTGCCTGGGTGGATGACTGCTATCAACCAGATTCTGGATTTACTTATATGCAGACTAGGGAGGACATCTGGGTATCTTAGGACAATCAAAGCAACTCAGGAGCAGGGAGGAATGTAAGAGGAAACATGTCCTGGAACTTAAGGACATAATGGCAGCAGTAAAGGGATAGAAACAAGAGGATCATGAGTTCTCAACCAACCTTTATTATATAAAGAAATCTTGTGTTTGGCACACACCTTCAATCCCAGCACTTGGGAAGCAGAGGCAGGCACATCTATAGAGTCCCAGGCTAGCTTGGTCTACAGAGTTAGTTCCAGGGCAGCCAGGGATACACAGAAAAGCCTTGTCTCAAAAAAAAAAAAAAAAAAAAAAAAAAAAAAAAAAAAAAGGGAAAGAAGGAAATCATCCTGAATAAAAACCAAGGAGAAAGGGGGAAAGCTACATTAATGGAAATTTTCAGGAGAGGAGTGGCGGAAGTTCCCTTCTTTTCCAAGGACTTTTTGGTAAAACAGTCTTTTCTAGAATGTTTTAAGTTGGCACCAACTGAGTGTATGTCTGGGTACTAAGACTGCTCCAGGGTGGGCTCAGTAGACAGTGGTGGCTTTTAAAGGCGCTCATGCACCCATATGTGCCTTGTCCCCACCCCCACAGTTGCTTGCTAGTTCTAATTTGGCAGTTTTCCTTTGGGTGGTTGAAGACAGACTGAGCCTGTACCCTCATGGAAAAGCCAACTTGGTGAGAGAGGGACAGCTCTTTTCTTGCCACTCATTTCCTCTCTCCCAGTTACTACCCATACCCATTTATGGCTGTTAAGTTTTATTCTCATTATCTGGCTTTCTACCTAATTTCCCTGCCTGGGCTGCCTCTAGGGGCTGGGTTGCCAGTTTTCTGGTAATGGAAAATGCTAACATTTAAGTCCTTTCTAGGCCTTTAGATAAGCAAATAAAAAGAGAACGACATGATAGGTCAAGAAGTGTGGTGTCTAGATTTTGTATTGATGTGGATCTCTTCCAGGTTATGACCTGGTTTGGGTCCCTGGAAATGGTATTTAACACTGGTCACTGGTCAGTCCTAGCTTTCACTGTAGCTTCAGCTTTGCTGGCTTTGGTGGGACACTTTTTTTTTTCCCCTCTTCTTGGGGCCCACAGGTCTGCAGCTGTGTTCCCAGTCGACACTGCTCACAGTGAAGGTGACACTTCCCTCCGGTTTCACAAAATGAGTGTGGTGTGGTTACCCAGACCAGGACCTAAACTTCACAGAGAGTCCAGGTGGGAATGGGGCCCCACCCTGGGAGGCAGAAGTCAGCTAGAGAAAGGACTTAAGTTGTCACTAAATAAGAGGGCGGTGGAGCCAGGTGTGGTGGCTCATGCCTGTAATCCCAGGCAGAGGCAGGTGGATCTCTGTGAGTTTGAGGCCAGCAGTACATAGTGAGTTCTAGGATTACCAGCACTGCATAGTGAGATCCTGTCAAAAAAGAAAAAAAGAGGGAGGTGGGGTCCTGGGTCCTGATCCTGTCAAGTTGTGGGGAGTGACATGTACTTTGAGCACCTGAGTGAGCAGCCTAAAGCCTATGAGCACCTGAATGATACCAGGCTATTGGGTCATCAGGGATGGTCCAGTGTGTCACGGGAGGTCAGCAACTGGGGTTAGCCCTGGCTCGTACTCCATCTTGGGGCTAACATTTTAACTAGAGGCAAATGTAATTGGTAGGAGAGGGAGAGAGAAGATGAGTAGCAAATGACTAATCATTTGAAAGAAGTGGTGTGAGCTTTCCAAGGGGAACACACTGACAGACCACAGTTACGCTCTCAGATTCCTGCAGTTGCTGGCTTTCTCTGCTGATGTCCTTTCCCTTTGTCTGCAGCCTGCTGTTCTGATGCCGAAAGGGAGGCAGAAAGTCCCACACTTGGATGCCCCCCTGGGCCTGCCCACCTGCCTCTGTCTGGAATTAGCTGGACTCTTCTTTCTGGTTCCCTGGGTCATGGGCCTGTCAGAGGCAGGTGGGCTAGACTCCTTGGGTGCAGGGGGTCTAAGCTGGGCCGTGCATCTGGACAGCCTAGAAGGTGAGAGGATGGAAGAGAGTCTGACGCAACAGGCAGATGCCGTGGCCCAGGCCGCAGGGCTGGTGAACGCTGGGCGCATTGGAGAGCTCCAAGGGCACTACCTCTTTGTCCAGCCAGCTGGGCACAGGCAAGCTGTGGAAGTGGAGGCCATGCGACAGCAGGCAGAGGCTGTGTTAGCCAGGCATGAAGCTGTGCGCTGGCACTCTGAGCAGAGGCTGCTGAAGCGGGCCAAGCGCAGCATCCACTTCAATGACCCCAAGTACCCTCAACAGTGGCACTTGGTAAGTGCAGCTCCGATAGACAGGGTCTGCTCTAGTACCTTTTGACGGAGGCTTTCTCCCACTGCCCTGTGGAATGTAGATTGCTCTTAGCCCAAATCCTCCCTGTCTGCTGTGAAGAGCAATGTGGTGCTGAGGCTGGATGCACTCACTGCAGCTAGTCTACCAGACCCTTCTAGTTTCTAGCATATACCTCTCTGTGCCCCGCCTGTAAATGGAGATTGTAGCAGTACATACTTCATAGAGATACCATTAAAGTAAATGAGTGTGTATGGGAAGCATTTAGAGAAATGTCTTACACATGGTAGACCCTGTTACATATAGGCTAACTGCTAACCTTGTTGCATAATAATTACCACTTAGCCCTGGCCACCATTTCACACTGAGTTGCCCACAAGTGATGCCAAACTTTCTTGGAGGCCAAGGAATGGAGGGGCAGGATTCTAATGTGCCCTTCTGGGCTCTGTTCCCCACTAACCTGTTGGTCTGTAGCCTCTGTTTGGCTCTTTGGAAGAAGCCAAGGGAAGGGGTAGCTTTAACTTGTCTCTAGGCTGAGCTGTGTGTGTGGCTGGGTTTCTCTGTCTGCAGAATAATCGGCGGAGCCCAGGCAGAGACATCAATGTGACAGGTGTGTGGGAGCGAAATGTAACTGGGCGAGGGGTGACGGTGGTGGTGGTGGACGATGGAGTGGAGCACACCATCCAGGACATTGCACCCAACTATGTGAGTGGCTTGGAATGCCCCCTTGCTGCCACGTTGCTCCTTCTCTTTGGTGTTACTTCCTTTTTGTTCCCTTTCCTAGAAGGCACTGAGCCAAGACAAAGAGCCTGGGTGGGGGTAGTGTTGATCTACTCTCCCTTCTCCGTTAGTTTTTTAGACTGACGGTTAGGCCCAGAAGTTGACTTTAGTCTATAGCAAGAGCAATTCCAGGCAATACTTCCTGCTTCCTGTTGTTGCTACTCCTTTCCTAGGGAGCAGGGAGTAGCCTTATAGGCAATTACTTTCTCTTCAGAGGTTCTGAAAACTTGGGGCTAAGGTGTGATCTTTAGAAAGTCTGAGATCTCTTTTATCATGGGTTTCCCCCCAAGCAGTGGGCACAGTCATACACCACACAAGAGAAAAGTTTGCTTTAAAACTCTTGGCCCTTCTCAGATTTTCTCCAGTGTCTTTGGCTCATATCTCATAACCTTTGTTTGCTCAAGGCGATAGACTTGTTACCCTGACTTAGAAGTGGAAACTCCCAGTTCCTTGATGTTTAGGACCTGAACCCTTCTAACCAGTAAGTGACCATTTGTTGGACCCTCAATATTTCAGAGCCCAGAGGGTAGCTATGACCTCAACTCTAATGACCCAGATCCTATGCCCCACCCTGATGCGGAGAATGGTAACCACCATGGGACCCGGTGTGCAGGAGAAATTGCAGCTGTGCCCAACAACAGCTTCTGTGCAGTGGGCGTGGCCTATGGGAGCCGAATAGCAGGTAATCATGCTTCCCCTATCCTTGGGAAGCTCCTAGGACACAGTGGTCATTCTCTACCCTTTGCTCCATTCTGAAATTTATTTTTCCTTCCCTCAATGTCTATAGCCTAGAGTGAGGAGTAAGAGCATGATGGGTTAATTAACTCACTGACTTTTCAGGACTATTTTATTTTATAAGGGCTTTTTAGCAACAGTATTTATTTTAGGTATAAAACAGGTAAGCTGGGCATGGTGGTGCACACCTTTAATCCCAGCACTCCGGAGGCAGAGGCTGACTGTGAGCTGGAGGCTAGCCTGGTCTACAAAGTGAGTCTGGGACAGCCAAGGCTACACAGAGAAACGCTGTCTCAAAAAACCAAAACAAAAAAAAACAGGCAAACATGAAAATGCTCATATTGTGGCCTAGAGGTCCCAGGCTGCACCTGCTCAAGTCTCCTTCCTGTCTTTGATCATGTCTGTGCTCATCAGTGACGCACATGACTGTAACAACTCCTTTGACTTGGCTATGCTCTGCTAGTGTTTTCCTGTTTGATGAAGTGCCTTGTCATTAGTTTGCCTTCCATGACTCCACATCTAAGGAGGCTACTCTCATAGTCCTACCTCTCCAGTCCCCTGCTCGCCACTCTCTTAAAAGAGACTCTAGTCTCCAGCTGGAGATAGTTCTACATTCTTTCATCTCTCAGTCTTGTGGGTAAAAGGGAAAAGATGAGCACTCCC
Source organism: Meriones unguiculatus (assembly GCF_030254825.1). Classification (NCBI taxonomy): domain Eukaryota; kingdom Metazoa; phylum Chordata; class Mammalia; order Rodentia; family Muridae; genus Meriones; species Meriones unguiculatus. The sequence continues at coordinate 181,495,540 of NC_083349.1, forward strand.
CCTAAATCCTGATGAATGAACGCCTGAGAACCTACAGCCACTGAGGCTGACTGTAACCCTTGCGGTCTCCAGCAGGGGGCCTCAGCACATTGCAAATTGTCATGTTTTTACCTTATCACTACACTATGTGACTCACTCCATTTTAGAAGAAGAACTTAGACATCACTGTGGGTAGCAAAGGCAATGAGTGCTATTCACTTAATTCCTTTATTGTGTCAAGTACCAAGCTAGGTGCCAAGCTAAAAGGGGAAATCTTGAATTACCTATATTCTAGCCCAGTGCTTCCCACCTCTCAGGGTCTGAGTTCAAGCATGATAGTAAAAGACACCTGAAAGCTAGGCATAGTGGTACATATCTGCCTGTCCATAATTCCAGAATTTGAGAAGTAGAGGCAAAAGGATTAGGGGTTCAAGATCATCCTTTGCTGTGTAGTAAATTTAAGGTAAGCCTATGCTGGCTAAGATGCTGTCTTAAAAAGGTGCTGGACACCTTTAATCCTAGCACTCAGGAAGCAGAGACTGGCAGATTTCTAAGTTCAAGGTCAGCCTGGTCTCTAAAATGAGTTACAGATAGCCAGGACTACACAGAGAAAACCTGTCTTAAAAAACCAAAATAGTAATAATAATAATAATAATAATAAATTTTAAAAAACACTTTTCCACTAGTACTACTTGTATATGGTATGAAATTCCAAAGTACAAAAGAGAGGTTTGATGTGTAGTTCCATAAAGTGCTTGCCATGTAAGCATGAAGAGCTGAGTTCATATCCTAGCACCCATGTAATAAGCTACAAATGATTGAGTGCTTTTGTAATCCCAGCCCTGGAAAGATGAATTCCTAGGGCTCTCTGGCTAGCCAGCCTAGCTTAATTGCCAAGCCCTGGGTCCCAATGTCCCTAAGTCCTGAGCCAAAGGAAACAATTCTGAAGAATGATACATGAGATAGACCTATAACCTCGACACACATATTTGTGCCTATGCACACTAATGTACTCACACCCCCAACATGTAGCTACAAAATGTGTACACATGAAAGTGCGAAAGAACTTACAGAGAAATGTAAGTCTTCTACACATACCACCCTACCACCTGGCACCCTACTTGGGGAATATGTACTATTTCTAGTTTCTTTTGGGACCAGTATCAGTGAGGAGCTGGTGTAACTTCAATGCCTAGGTATCCGGGTGCTGGATGGACCACTCACAGACAGTATGGAGGCTGTGGCATTCAACAAGCACTATCAGATCAATGATATCTACAGCTGCAGGTAAGGAGAGGATTGCTGCAGGTAAGAGGATGAGAGACTCATGTCCCTGGGATAGATCTTCCAACAAAAGCATAGCAAAACACTGCCTCTAGCCTAACAGGGGGATCCCCAGTTTGACTCAGATAATAAAGTCATTCTTCCTCATTTATCTAGATCCCAGCCCCTGGGTGCTCTGTCTTAAATGCCTGGCACTCTAGTGATCAGATTGCCGTGTAGAGTGCCCCATCATACCTGCATTTGTTACATAAACTCACGAGGCTCATAGGAAAAAGTGCCCTGCAAAAATGCACAAGTAGCTTCAGGCTATGGGTCTAGGGGCTTAAGTTTAATTTATTGTTAGTGGGGAGGGGGAGGTGTGCTGGTGCCATGGTCAGAGGGCAACCTTCTGTAGTCAGTTTCTCCTTCTACCTTTACATGGTCCCTAGGGATCAAATGCAGTCACTGGGTTTGCATAGCAAGCACCTTTACCTGCTGAGGCATTTCACAGGCCTTACTCAGCTTAAGAACCAAGAACTTGCCAGGCATGAGAGCACACACTTTTAATCCCATGATTCAGAAGACAGAGGCAGGTGGTTCTCTGAATTCATGGCCAGTCTGGTCTACAGAGTGAGTTCTAGGACAGCCAGGCTACACAGAGACCCTTGTCTTGATGACAACAACAACAACAAAAACTTAAGAGTTAGAGACATGGCTTGCTGGCTGAGAGTACTTGATGCTCTTATAGGGAACCTGGTTTCAGTTCCCAGTAACCACATGGTGGCTCATAATCCTCTGTCACTCCAGTCTGGGGGAATCTGACACCTGGCCTCCTTGGCATTCCATACATGTTGTACTTGTACATATATGTGGGCAAAACACGTGGACAACATTTAATTGATAAAAAAATTCCAAAAACTTACACAAACTGAACATCTCTCATCAAACTTAGTAGTAGATCTGTAGATCACAGGTTGACCATGTCCCTATTTGACTATGTATCTTCTGCTTCCCTGGGACCTGAGGAAGTATAGGCAGGATAAAGTCATCCTAAATGGGGACATTTCCACATAGAAAAGCCTTAGCATACACTTCCATGTTCCACTTTGGAAGAAAATGGACCCTTGACACCACGTATCTTTTAATCATGGGGTTCCACTGGGAGAAGAGTAAAAGCTGCAGGAAGAAAGTGGCTTGGTAAGACAAGGAGACCCTAGTTGGGTAGCTCAAACTCGGTTTTACCCTTTCCTTTGCATATCTCAACAGCTGGGGCCCAGATGATGATGGGAAGACAGTGGATGGTCCTCATCAGCTTGGAAAGGTAACTGAGGTGCATGAGGACTGGGAAACCTTTGAGACCCTCTTTCTTCAGCTTTAGAAGATCCATGAGTCAAACCCTCTTCCCATTCCACCTTCATGGTAGTGTCCAGTTTACCCATTTAGCACAGCTATGCCATCCACCTGTCAAGAAAGAATGTTTTCCTCACAGGGGATGAGGGCTTGTGTGACACTGATGCTCATAGAAAGGAATGGAATAACTTCTAGCTTGTTTCACTTGGATCTCATTCTGGGTTTCTATTCCTCATTTTGCTCTGTCATCTGATAAGCAGAATAACACTGCTTAGCAGAATTAACAGTTGATTTTTTTTTTTTTTTAGAATTCATTTATTTGTTTGTTTATTATGTGCCTTGGTGTTTTACCTGCATCTATATCTCTGTGAGGATGCCTGATCTTCTGGAACTGAGGTTACAGACATTTGTGACCTGCCATGTGGGTGCTGGGAACTGAACCTGGGTTCTCTGGAAAAGTGCCAGTGCTCTTAACTACTGAGCCATCTCTCTAGGCCAAACACTGTTCATTTTTAGCTTTGTCCGCACTTTATGTCTGTGTCTAAATCTTTTCTTGCCCAATGCCCTTTTTTTTTTCCTGGAAATGGGAGGAGAAAAGTGACTGATTTGGTAGGTGCAGGTTTTTCTATTAGCTCCTTGACTAATAGCCTGACATTTTTGTTCTTCAGGCTGCCTTACAACATGGAGTGATGGCTGGTCGCCAGGGCTTTGGAAGTATCTTTGTGGTTGCCAGTGGTAACGGGGGCCAGCACAATGACAACTGCAACTATGATGGCTATGCCAACTCCATCTACACTGTCACCATAGGTAGTGGTCTAGAGACTCTGTGGGAATGCAGTCAGTGGGTGTATTTTGTATCTCACTTCATTCTATTTATCTAAATGTGTGACCATAATCATCTCTTGAGGATCAGATAGTACTACCCCAGCTCTTGCAAGCTCTCAGGGCCTTTCTGGGACATATTTACCCATTCTCCAGAAACTGCCCACCTGTCACCACTACTCTTATGACTGGTTTGACCTCCACTTTGATCTCTTTCCATGGCCACTGGCTTGAAGCTGTCTCTGGCTACCATTTAACCTGAGTTAAGGACTCTTGGTTTGCACTCCCAATCATAGAGTTTGTCATTCCATTTTTTATGATTTGCTTACTTGACTTCCTACCTGACTGTAGGCTCCTTGATATCATCCTTGAAGTGAATCCTTAGATCACAGGGGACTGCCCTTACCCCCTTACCACTGCCTACTGCCTCCTCCTTATCCCTTCCAGGATGCCTTTTCCACATGGCTTTCATGCCTAATATGACTTACAGTAGATCTTAATAAATATTGAAAACCAGTGACTACAGAGATGGTAGACCCTTGATTTTGTTTGATGCCCCTGGGAAGAGTTGTATAAGCAAAAATTCATTCTGCTATTTGAGGCTACCTGCCCACATGCAGATAAGGGCTGTGGTCACTCTTTGAGAAAAAGCCCATCTCTTCATGATGAAGGCAACTCTGGTATCAGGTGCTAGCTCTAGGATCCGATTCTCATGTGAGCGCCTGTCTTGCTTCTTTGTGCCAGGTGCTGTGGATGAGGAGGGACGGATGCCTTTTTATGCAGAAGAGTGTGCCTCCATGCTAGCAGTCACTTTCAGTGGTGGAGACAAGATGCTTCGAAGCATTGTGAGCACTTCTGGGGCCCTTCTCATGTGTTGGGTGGAAGGTTTAAGACAAAGGTTCACTCCATAGCCTAGGCTGGCTTGGAACTCAAAATATGGTTAAGAGTGGCCTTGAATTTATGAGCCATCTTCCTGCCTTGGCCTCCCACATGTTGAGATTATATGTGTGACACACCACACCTGGTAAAATATTTTTTTCACCCCGTTTTTTAAGACAGGTCTTAGCCAGGCGAGGGGGCACACACATGTAATCCCAGCACTCAGGGAGGCAGAGACAGGTGGATCTCTGTGAGTTTTGGGCCAACCTGGTCTACAAAACAAGTCCAGGACAGCCAAGGCTATACAGAGAAACCCTGTCTCCAAAAACAAAACAAAAAGATAGGGTCTCATATAATCTAGACTGGCCTTGAATTCACTGTGTAGCTGAGGATGAGCTTGAATTCCTGATCCTTTTGCATTAGTGGTTTTAATCTTAAACTTTGAACTGGGTGGTAGAATTTGGCCTTTTACTACTTTCTGTGTGCTCTTCAGTCCTTTTATAAATGCTGACTATCATGTTTGCCTTCGGAATAAAGGCAGTGCTTGTCTCGGGGATGCATAGGACAGGAAGATGGAACTGGCTTATGTCAGCCTGACCCTGTCCTTTCCTAGAGCTCTGATTAAAGCCTGCAAATGCAACAGGGGAATGGAGAGCTTCTGTAGCCCACACGACTCTTGAAAGACTCAGGGACCTCTGCTGGGCTCCAGCACAGCCTACGTAAATCAGGACTCTGGACCACAGTTCCAGAGCACTCTGTGTGTCCCTGAAGCTACCAACAATGTCAAGGGCCAGAGCTGGGCAGGAGCCAGATGCTTGTCAGCTTTTGCCAGGGGTCAGTTGGGAGGTCTCTGAGGCCATTGAGAATTAAGCAGCTTCATCTTCACACAGGGTCAAATTCATTTTTTAAAATGAAAAGTTTATTATGCCAGCAAATGACTTCTGGTCAACACAATGTTCCAAGCCTCTGTGCCAATTGACACCCACCCCAGGGAGGAAAGAGAAGGAAGCAGACTAAAGTAAAAAGCAAGAAGCTTGCAGGCAGCCTAGGGTGCTACTAGCCTGTGTTAGAAAGAGCAGGAACTTGTTCTTCTCTTTACCACATGGCAGAGATCTAGGACCCACTCGCCCTGGCCCTGAAAGAGACCCAAGAAAGCTCTCTAGCAGGACCACCATTGGTGCTCTACACAGTCTAGCTTTGTCCCTCCCAACTCAATTCAGTTTCTCACCCTCAGCGCCACCTTTCATTTGAACAATAATTTGTCCAGATTTGAAAAGTGAGTTTATTGAGCCAAGTTCCCATCTTTGGAATGCCCTTGCCTTGGCAACCTCCTGTTGTGTGACTAGGTGGCTGGATAAAGCTGTGTCTCTGAGGATAAGGGCCAAGGGAATAGGCTTCCCACCGTCTGGCTTCTTGCCCAGGGAGCTTCCCTAGGTTGTCATAGTTGTGTGTGATGTTCTTGCCATTATGGGCAAGTTCACAGACTTTGCATCTGTACTCTAGACTATCACTGTGAGCTGTTTCCTTAACAGGAAAAAAAAAATCAATCTGCTCTCTGGCACCAATCAAACTTCCTTTTTCATTGAGACTACAGCTTGGAGTGTTTTCTCCTTTCCTTTGTGAGTTCACAGTGTCTGGGTGAAATTTTCATTTCTTGGCAGCTGCTGTAGTAGCTTGGGCTGGGGGTTGGGGTGGGGGGGGAGTTACAGTGGAGAACGGTAACTCTTGGCAGAAGTTGACACCCTGGTATCTGACCCAGAAGAGAAGTTGAAAGGAAAAAAAAGTACTAGCCTATACTGGCTTTGTGTGGGGGAGCAGGTTTAGCAGGACTTGTTCAGCTAAACTTTCTGATACACTTTTGTTGATGGGACATGAAAAGAACTTGATGCCAAACAGATACTGTCTTTTCCCAGTTTTCGTGTCTCATCTGAGAGACGTGAGTAGGAGAGAGGGACTCACAGAAACCCACCTAAGACACCAGCCAGAGCAGGAAAGCACCTTCTCCAATTGGCCAGTAGTGCATGGCAGATAGGCCATGTAGATACTGAAAATGCATCAGGCTTCAAGCAAAGACTGCAAGAATCTTCTTGGGGAACATGCTTCCTAGGTCGCTACCAGTTTCTGTCCCAGCTCCAGCTAGAGCCTAGTGGCAGCTCTGGCTACTTCTCTGGTTAGCTGGAATATGGAGAGTTGGGCCGGGAATTTGGAAATGAAATACTAAAATTAGAAGAGCAAGAATCAAGAAACTTAAGGTGTACCCACATCCTCTCACATGCCCCATGTCCTTTTCCTACAGCTGTGCCCCCAAGGTCACTCTTCAGTTTCCATCATCTAGAGATTGATGGATGGATTAAGGGTCTCCTGTGCCTGGCGCTATGTGCATAAAGAAAGTTACGGCTCTGGAAGGGGGAAAGGCCACCTAAGAGACTTGTTCTGAGGACTGTCCTGTTCCCCTCTTCCAGTGTCTGACCCCTCCCCACTCCCTACTTTACTTTGCAGGTGACCACTGACTGGGACCTTCAGAAGGGCACTGGTTGTACGGAAGGCCACACAGGGACCTCAGCTGCAGCTCCTCTGGCAGCTGGCATGATAGCCCTCATGTTGCAGGTGCGGCCCTGCCTTACCTGGCGGGACATCCAGCACATCATTGTCTTCACAGCCACCCAGGTGAGAGTTGGCAACTGGCTAACAAGTGCCCCCAGCCCTACCCCACTCCAGGATTGGGCTATCAGGAGACTCCAGACTCAAAATGTCTCAAATGTCTCAGGGTGGGATATGTAAAGCATGGGTGTGAGGATTTCAATAGCACAGACTCATCCTTCTTCTGCTCAAGCCATGCACCTGAGATAAGCTCTGAAAGGGCACTTTCACTTGGGTCCTTTTGGGTCCCTGTAGGGAAGCAAGCCATTTAGATAGTGAGATCATGGGGCTTTTTTTTTCTAAGCTTTTTTGAGGGAATCCATTCCTAAGTGGCCTCAGTAGGAATGTCTGGACTGGATCAGTTGGCAGATGAGCAGGGAAAAGAGAGTCAGGCAAATGCTGGAGACTCAACACAGCCTCTGTTATTTCAGTATGAGGATCATCATGCAGACTGGCTCACCAATGAGGCTGGCTTCAGCCACAGCCATCAGCATGGTTTTGGACTGCTCAACGCTTGGAGACTCGTCAATGCAGCCAAGGTGAGCCAGGTGTTAGGCAGCAGGACACCCTGCATAGAAAGACTGAGAAAAGATACAGGATATCTAAACATTGCCTGGCATTGTATAGGCATTTGACTACTTTAGTCCTCATCTTGGCCGATAACCATCTTATCAGTGAAAAACAGAGGTTCCCAGACTGTTAGTAGAGTTTAAGGAGAACTTGAATGGACTCTGAAGTTTTCAATGCTTCTGGTTTTTTCCTTCCCTTCCCTTCCCTTCCTCTGGTTCCTTATTGGTGTTCTCAGGAACATTTGTGGTACAGAAGGACCCTTCAGTGAAAGAGTATGATGACAGTGTGTGTCTGTGTATAAGAGTACAGTAAGTTTTGTTTGTTAATTGCTGTCCACTACTTTTCTTGAACAGATCTGGACATCTGTCCCTTACTTAGCCTCCTACGTCAGCCCTGTGCTGAAGGAAAACAAGGCTGTTCCTCAGTCCCCCCACTCTCTGGAGGTGCTATGGAATGGTAAGCTTTCAGTACAGAAAGTTAGGTCCAAGGTTTGAGGCGGGTAATGGGGAAGCTAAGCTAAGCTCATCCTCCCTGCCCAGTTCTCCCCCTTCCTTCAGGAGCTGAGCTCCAGCCAAACCTGTAGAGTTTTCTTTGACCATTTTAGGGCATGTTGCTGCTTCTGAGTTGGCTGGCCCCTGGCTGTTTAACAAGACCTTTCTCCTGAGTTCGTAATAGTAAAAAGGAGCTGTGAGCAATGGGCTAGGAAGGCAGTGGGTGGAGTGGGGGTTGGCTTAGGGAACCTCAGCCGAGTTGAAAGTAGTTCCTGTGACTTTTTTGCTAAGATCTTGTCAAACAGCCCTACCCAGCTCAGTGGCCTCAGCTTGAGGAAGAGGAGCACATGGCTCAGTTCTCAACCTCCTCCAGAGAAAGCCAGATGCTGTCTCTCAGGGGTGAGACAGAGGCATAAGTATAGATCCTCTGGGCTAGAGTTGCTTATTATCATTTTTGGTTTTTTGAGACTGTATTCCTTTGAGTAGCCCTGGGTATCCTGGAAGTTTGTAGACAGGCTGGTTTTGAACATACATAGATCCACCTGCCTCTGCCTCCCAGAGTGCTGAGATTAAAGGCGTATTCCACCACAGTTGGCCTACTATCCTTTGCTCTTACCACCATCCTCCATGCTTCCCAGTATTTTTTTAAATTTAAATTTATTTTTTATTATTTATTCACTTTACATCACAATTGTAGCCCTCTCTTTCATCTTCTCCTGGTCCCCCCCTCCCTCCGTCTTCCCCCTAGTCTCCTCCCCTATTCCTCAGAAAAGGGGAGCCCTCTTTACCTACCATTTGACCTTAGCCTATCAAGTCTCATTAGGATTGCCTGCATCTTCTTCCTTCTCTTCCTCTGTGGCCTGGCAAGCCCCTCTCCATCAGGGGGAAGTGATCAAAGAATGGGCAATAGGGTCCATGTCTGAGAGAGCCCCTGTTCCCCATACTAGAGGACCCACACAGAGACTGAGTTGACTATCAGCTACATCGGAGCAGGAGGTGTATGGTCCTTGGTTGGTATATCAGTCTCTGCAGGGCCCCATGGGCCCAGGTTTGTTGGCTCTGTTGTTCATCTGGTAGAGTCCTGCCCCCCATGCTTCTTATTATAAGGTCTGCCCGTGTGAAGAGGTTGAAGGGCTGCTTCTTCTTCTTTTTTTTTTTTTTCATTTTGTTTTAGAGACAGGGTGTCTCCATATAGTCCATGCTGGCCTCAAACTCACAAAGATTTGCCTGTCTCTACCTCCCCAAGTGCTGGGATTACAGATATGCGCCACCACACCTGGCTGTGAAGGGCATCTTCTAAGCCAGCGATGTGGTTGTATGTTGAACACACAGAAGAGAAGTGGGAAGGTGGATCCAAATGTTTCCTCAGTGACCCTGTACCTGCACTGTTTTTGTGTTGGTGGTTGTGAAAAACCCAGTGCCTTATATATGCTAAGCACACACTATGCCACTAAGCTACACACGAGCCTCTCTGTATGCACATTCCCAGTTGTTCCATTCTTCCTGCTCTTAGCCCCTTAGGCCTTTTTTTCCTCCTTGAGAAATTTTTACAACAAAGTTATTTGCTACCTTTTGTGAATATTGAGGTGTATAGTTGCTTCATACTGATATCAAAACTTCATCCTTATTTTTCCTGTGCCCCTTGGAAGTGCTCAAACCAGAGACATGGTGTCTAGGAGAAGGAATGACCAAAGGTTGGGCCTTGGGTAGGAGAGTAGGGCAGCCTTTCTCCATGGATGCTTCTATGAGAAAGATTAAATGCCTTTTCCCCCTAAACATATCCCACTCTTGCCAGTTTCCTTGTGCATGGAAGAAGTCGATGGCCTAGGGAACACATTTTTCTGTAAAAAGCATGCTCTCTTAGGAAGGACAGAAACAAAAACAGGAATGTAGATGTGGGAAGCCCCTGGCCCTCACACACTGTCTTGGGGATTGTGGGCCTTTTAACCTTTACTCCATGAAAGGCTGTTTCCTGTCACTTCTGTCAGATGAGTAAGTGAACTTCTCAGGGTCAGAGACCTCCTGTGTTATCCTCTGCTTCCCATTATCCAAGGAATTATCCCCTTAAAGTCTGACATCTTCCATAGCTATCAGGCAGCTGGCAATTGTTTGTTGGTAACTAGAAAGCATAGAAGGAAAGTGAAGAGAGCAGGGTGCAGAGGTGGGATGCAGAGATCCAGGAGTCTGGCTAATGGAGTCCTTCTCCAGAGTAGTAAAAAGGCCTTCCTATTTCAGAAGCCAGAAAAAGAAACGTCTTGCCCTTAATTATATCATCCCTCAATAGACAGAACAAAACAGAACAGAAAGTGTGAGCCTGAGTGCTGGCTTGGTGTCAAGAAGTGTATTCACATGATCAGAACTGAGCAACTCAGTCACAGTCTAGACCCCCGCATCCCTACAATCCTAGGTGGTCTAGACACCTTACCCCAGACAGCGACAATTGAGCCAGACATTTACAGTCCTTACAGCCACAGATAGGTCAGACCTTATATGCTAGAGCCAATCCTAGTCTTCAAACAAGATCAGGCTGACTCCAGGTCTGGGGCTGGAAACAAACTTTTTTAAGAGGCAGAGGGAAGGTGAGTATGATGACTACAGTCTGTAAACCTAGCACTCAGAAGGACAGGGGAATCACTGCAAGTTCAAGTTGGTATATATAGTGAGTTCCAGACCAGCCAGGGCTGTAAAGGGAAACCGTGTTTTTAAAAGGGGAAGGAAAGGAAAGCTGGGCACAGTAGGGCATACCTGTAATTCCATTACTCAGGGAGGCAGAGACAGGTGGATCTCTGAGTTCCAGGACAGCCAAGGCTATACAGAAAAACCTAGTCTTGGGGAAAAAAATAAAAATAAAAAAAAGTGGGGAGGGTAGGATTTGGGGGGTGGAAGAAGCAGAAGAAGCTGAGCATCCAGGCAGTATCAGAAGAGATGAAATAATCTTAAAGGGTTCAGAGCATTGTTAACCAGGACGTTAGCTGTAATGGAGATGTCCAGATGTGTGCGGCTGTTGAGTCTGTCAAACATTTCAAATATACCTGTGCGACCAAGA